>NW_025920175.1:739145-998462 GCF_902686445.1 Sciurus carolinensis | reverse complement strand
ACAGTTTCTATTCCATTCATCAATTGAAGGACATGTAGGTTAGTTCCATAATCTGGTTATGGTGAATTGAGCAGCAATGAACATTGATGTGGCTGTATCTCTATAGTATAATGATTTTAAGTCCTTTAGGTATAGGCCAAGGAGTGGGATAGCTGGGTCAAATGGTGTTTCCATTTCAAGTTTTCTGAGGAATCTCCATACTGCTTTCCAGAGTGGCTGCACTAATTTCCAAAACCACCAACAATGTATGAGTGTACCTTTTCCCCCACATCCTCACCAACACCTATTGATGCTTGTGTTCTTGATAATCACCACTCAAATTGGGGTGATATGGAATCTTAGGGTGGTTTTGATTTGCATTTCTCTTATTACTCGAGATGTTGAACATTTTTTCATATATCTGTTGATTGCTTGTACATCTTCTGTGAAGTGTCTGTTCATTTCCTTAGTCCATTTGTCGATTGGATTATTTGAATTCTTGGTGTAGAGTTTTTTGAGTTCTTTATATATTCTAGAAATTAGCGCTCTAGCTGAAGTATGAGTGGCAAAGATATTCTCCCATTCTGTAGGCTCTCTCTTCACATTACTGATAGTTTTCTTTGCTGAGAGAAAGCTTTTAAATTTGAATCTATCACAGTTGTTGATTCTTGATTTTATTTCTTGTGCTATGGGAGTCCTGTTAAGGAAGTCTGATCCTAAGACAACAAGTTGAAGATTTGGACCTAATTTTCTTCTATAAGATGCAGGGTCTCTGGTCTGATTCTGAGGTCCTTGTTCCATGGAGAGTTGATTTTTGTGCAGGGTGAGAGATAGGGGTTTAATTTCATTCTGAGGCATATGGTTTTCCAGTTTTCCCAGCACCATTTGTTGAAGAGGCTATCTTTTCTCCATTGCATATTTTTGGCCCCTTTGTCTAGTATGAGAAAATTGTATCTATTTGGGTTTGTGTCCGAGTCCTCTATTCTGTACCATTGATCTCCCTGTCTGTTTTGGTACCAATACCATGCCGTTTTTGTTTCTATTGCTTTGTAGTAGAGTTGAAGATCTGGTATTGCGATACCCCCTGCTTCGCTCTTTCTACTAAAGATTGCTTTAGCTACTCTGGGGTTCTTATTCTTCCAGATGAATTTCATAATTGCTTGCTCTATTTCTGTAAGGTACATCATTGGGATTTTAATTGGAATTGCATTGAATCTGTATAGCACTTTTGGTAGTATGGCCATTTTGACAATATTAATTCTGCCTATCCAAGAACATGGGAGATACTTCCGTCTTCTAAGGTTTTCTTTAATTCCTTTCTGTAGTGTTCTGTAATTCTGATTGTAGAGGTCTTTCACCTCTTTTGTGAGATTGATTCCCAAGTATTTTATTTTTTTTTTGATGCTATTGTGAATGGGGTAGATTTTCTAACTTCTCTGTCCAAAGATTTATCACTTATGTATAAAAATGCATTGGATTTATGAGCATTTATCTTGTAACCTGCTACTTTACTGAATTCACCTATGAGTTCTAAAAGTTTTCTTGTGGAATTTCCAGGTTTCTCTAAATATATAATCATGTCATCAGCGAACAGGGATAGTTTGAGTTCCTCTTTTACTATTCATATCCCTTTAAGTTCTTTGGTTTTTCTAATTGCTCTGGCTAGAGTTTCAAGGACAATGTTGAATAGAAGCGGTGAAAGAGGGCATCCCTGCCTTTTTCCCGTTTTTAGGGTAATGCTTTCAGTTTCTCACCGTTTAGAATGATATTGGCCATGGGCTTAGCATAGATGGCCTTTACAATGTTAAGGAATGTTCCCACTCTCCCAATTTTTTCTAGTGTTTTGAGCATGAAGGGATGCTGTATTTTATCGAATGCTTTTTCTGCATCCATTGAAATAATCATGTGATTCTTAACTTTAAGTCTGTTGATGTGGTGAATGACATTTATTGATTTCTGAATGTTGAACCAACCTTGCATCCCTGGGATAAAACCCACTTGATCGTGGTGCACTATCTTTTTAATATATATTTGTATGCGATTTGCTAAAAGTTTGTTGAGAATTTTTGTGTTGATGTTCATTAAGGATATTGGTCTGAAAGTTTCTTTTCTGATGTGTCTCTGTTTTTTTAGGTATGAGGGTGATATTGGCTTCATAGAATGAGTTTAGGAGGGTTTCCTCCTCTTCTATTTCATGGAATATTTTGAGGAGTATTGGAATGAGCTCTTCTTTAAAGACTTTCTAGAACTCGGTTGAGAACCCATCAGGTCCTGGACTTTTCTTTGTTGGTAGGCTTTTGGTGACCTCTTCTATTTTATTGCTTGAAATTGATTTATTTAAGTTGTGTATATCCTCCTCATTCAGTTTAGGTAATTCATATGTTTCTAGAAACATGTTGATGTCTTCGAGGTTTTCTGCTTTGTTGGAATATTGATTTTCTAAGTAGCTTCTAATTATGTTTTGTATTTCACTCGTGTCTGTTGTGACATTTCCTTGTTCATTCTGAATTTTAGTAACTTGAGTTTTCTCCCTCTTTCTCTTTGTTAGTGTGGCTAAGGGTTTATCAATTTTGTTTATTTTTTCATAGAAGCAACTATTTATTTTGTTAATTCTTCCAATTGTTTCTTTTGTTTCAATTTCAGTGATTTGGGCTCTGATTTTAACTATTTCCTGTATTCTACTACTTTTGGTGTTGGTCTGCTCTTCTTTTTCTAGGGCTTTGAGCTGTAGCGTTAAGTCATGTATTTGTTGATTTCTACTTCTTTTGTTGAATGTGCCCCATGAAATAAATATTTCTCTAAGTACTGTTCTCATAGTGTCCCAGAGATTTTGATATGATGTGTCTTTGTTCTCTTTTACTTCAAGCAATATTTTAATTCCCTCCAGATGCCTTCTGTTTTCCATTCATCATATAATATTGTGTTATTTAATTTCCAGGTATTGGAGGAGTTTCTGTTTTTTATTCTGTCATTTATTTCTAATTTCAATCCATTATGATCTGATAGAATACAAGGTAGTATTTCTATCTTCTTGTATTTGCTAACAGTAGCTTTGTGGCATAAAATATGGTCTATTTTAGAGAAGGATCCATGTGCTGCTGAGAAGAAAGTGCATTCGTTCTTTGTTGGATGGTATATTCTATATATGTTAGTTAAGTCTAAATTGTTGATTGTGTTATTGAGATCTATGGTTTCTTTATTCAATTTTTGTTTGGAAGATCTATCCAGTGGTGAGAGATGTGTATTAAAATCACCTAGTATTATTGTGTTGTGGTCTATTTGATTTCTGGAATTGAGAAAGATTTGTTTGATGTACATGGATGAGCCAATGTTTGGGGCATAGATATTTATGATTGCTATGTCTTGCTGATTTTTGCATCCCTTAAGCAGTATGTAATGCTCTTCTTTATCCCTTCTGACTAGTTTTGGCTTGAAGTCCACATTATCTGAAATGAGGATAGATCCTCCAGCTTTTTTGCTGTGTCCATGTGCATGGTATGTTTTTTCCCATCCTTTCACCTTTATTCTATGGGTATCTCTTTCTATGAGATGAGTCTCTTGCAGGCAGCATATACTTGGGTTTTTCTTTTTAATCCCATCTGCCAGTCCATGTCTTTTGATTGATGAGTTCAGGCCATTAACATTCAGGGTTATTATTGTGATATGATTTGTATTCCCAGTCATTTGACTCAATTTTGTTTTTTGACATGATATGGTTTCTCCTTAATTTGGCTATTCTTTTAGTGTAGTTCCTCCCATTGCTGAATTGAATCATTGTTTTTCATCTCTTCCTCATGGAATATTTTGCTGAGAATGTTCTGTAATGCCAACTTTCTTTTTGTAAAATCCTTTTAAGCTTTTGTTTATCATGGAAGGATCTTATTTCGTCATCAAATCTGAAAGTAAGTTTTGCTGGGTATAAGATTCTCGGTTGGCATCCGTTTTCTTTCAGGGCTTTGTAAATGTTGTTCCAGGCCCTTCTAGCTTTTAGGGTCTGGATTGAAAAATCTGCTGATATTCTTGTTGGTTTCCTTCTGAATGTAATTTGATTCTTTTCTCTCACAGTCTTTAAAATTCTGTCTTTATTTTGTATGTTAGGTATTTTCATTATAATGTGCCTTTGTGTGGGTCTGTTTAATTTTGTATATTTGGAGTCCTATAGGCCTCTTGTACTTGGTTTTCCATCTCATTCTTCAGATTTGGGAAATTTTCTGATATTATTTCATTGAATAGGTTGTTCATTCCTTTGGTTTGTTTCTCTAAGCCTTCCTCAATCCCAATAATTCTTAACTTTGGCCTTTTCATGATATCCCATAATTCTTGTAGATTCTGTTCATGATTTTGTACCATCTTCTCTGTTTGTTCAATTTTGTTTTCAAGGTTAAAAGTTTTGTCTTCATTGTCTGAGGTTCTGTCTTCCATGTGTTCTAGCCTATTGGTTATGCTTTCTATGGAGTTTTTAACTTGGTTTATTGTTTCCTTCATTTCAAGGTTTTCTGTTTTTTTTTTTCAGTATCTCTAACTCTTTATTGAAATAATCTCTTTCTTGCCATATTTGCTCTTTTAACTGTTGATTGGTGTGATCATTTAATGCCTGCATTTGCTCTTTCTTCTCCTCTTTTGCTTCCCTGATTGTTTTACTTACGTACATTCTGAACTCCCTTTCTGACATTTCTTCTGCTGTGCTGTCATTGGGTTTTATTGACACAGTATCTAGGTTTGTTTGGGACATTTTCATCCCTTGTTTTCTCATATTGGTCAGATATCAGTTGGACTCTGAGATATTGCAGATTTCCTCTATTGGCTTGTTGTGTCCCTGTAGATAACCAGTATTTCACCTCTCAGCCTTCAGTAGCCTGAAGTGTTGGAGTAACTTGATAATGTAGTGCTTCCATAGAAAACTGCCCCTAGCCCGCTAATGGTTCCAGGGCTTGGAGCTGGCTCTGCGCAGAAAGGCTCTCACTGTGCAGCCTGCTCTAAGTAGATGGCCATGGAAATATTCTGTTGCCTGAGTGAGCAGGACTGCTTGGAAAAGTCTCTGGCTGCCCTGCCCTGGTCCCAGAGGCTGCCTGTGGGCCAGATCTCGCCGCTGGCTCCAGGACTTGGAGGTAGTTCTCTGCAGAAATGCTCTCACTGGGTGGCCCGCTCTGAGAATCTGTCCATGGAATGAGCCCACCACCAGAGGAGCAGAGTTGCCTGGGGAAGACTTCAGTTGCCCTGCCCTGTTCTGAGAAGCTGCCCCTGTCAGGGCCTGCCACCGGGGCCAAGCTTCTCATAGTGGGGGAGTCTCACCCCTTGGCTCTATGTTAGTCTGAGTCTCTCAATGCCTCCCATTCTTGAGTTCTGAGTTCTGGAGCTACAGGTGATGCAGTCACCCTCTAATCTTCCATCTTGGATTGCTGAACATTTTAATGTAACTAACAATAATGCATTTTATATCTCAAACCAGTTAGAATTCAGATACAATTTTGAATATACTCAACATAAAAAAGTTTGTGTATATGATATGCTAATTATCTAAATTGGTCATTACTCAATGTGTACATGAGTCAAAACATCAATACCTCAATAATAAGCACAAATATGTGCATCAATAAAATTCAAAATTCAAAGTACTGTTTCTATTGAATGTGTAATGCTTTTGTAAAATGGTAATGTCAAAAACTTGTAAGCTGAACCCACATAATTAGAGGACCATCTGATTTCTGCCTTTACTGGTTTGTTCCCTGTTCCTCCTTGACTTGTTCCTGACTTTTAACCCACAAAATGCAAACATTCAAAGAGCTTGATTCTTCTTATTAATAATCTAATTTTCAAGAAACTTTTTTCCAAGGTATTCTTGCCTTGAATCTCACTGAGCAGCATAACAGACTAGAAATGTATGGCAAGTAATGCTGTCACTATTTTTGCAACATTTAAGTGAGTCTCAGAGGAATTAAGCAACTTATTCAAGGACAAACAGGTGAATGTAAATATTTCCAGTATTCAGACTTGAGTTTTTTACTTCTAATCCCTTGTGCGTTGACCAGGTATTCTGATCTTCCAAAATAATGCTAAATTAGAATTATATTTCACATAGGATTATCAAAAACAAAAAATAAAAATATAAGCAACCAGCTAAATCTGAAATTCAGATAAACAATTAATAGCTTTTCAATACATGTTTGTCCCATGTCACATGTAATTGGATGTCCTATATTTTATCTGTCAACTCTAAACGAGGGAGAAATCAATCAGAGCAGGTTCATGAGGTAATCTTTATCTTGTGGTATGGGAATTTGTGCTATAAAGTGTTGCAACTCATATTTAACCAGTACATACATAATCACTAGTTGGCCTCCTGCAATTTGTTTTGGATAATCATCCTAGAATATTCAGATAATACAGGAGTATACAGATAATTCCACAAGTCAGAGGGGCAAAGGTATAAGAGATAGTTACTGGTTATACGGATGAAGGCTTCCCTTTTCACTTCCATGTCCCACTCATCTCAGACTTTTGGTTTCTGCAAAGTGTTAAATTGAAAATACCAGTATTGCAGAATTATTAAGAACAGTTTAGGACTACAGCATTCAATTACTTTTCTGCACTAGGTAGTGGCATGTAAAGTAAAATCTTTATAAAAATGTACAATTTGAGGCCAGGCATTGTAACATAAACTTGACAAAGGAGGATGGCAAGTTGAAGGCCAGCCTAAGAAATTTAGCAAGATGCTGTTTCCAAATTTTTACAAAATCACTGGGAATATATCTAAGTGGTAAAGCATCCCTGGCTTCAATCTCCAATACCACAGAAAGAAAAAAATTAAAAAGAAAATTACAAGTTGGTTTAAAATAAAAAGTATACAGATCAGTTGGTACTTTCTACCTTCTTCCAAAAATAAACCAAATAAGCCTCAGTGTAGAATCATGTAACAAACAAATAAGAGTCATGAACAGCAGATAACTGGACACAACATGAGGGACCCAACATCTGCCTTGTGTTTGTGGTTCTTTATCTGAAAAACCACATGAATCCTCTGGTTATTAATTCCCTTTCTTTTCTACCTGTAACTGTTATGCATTAGGGAAGTTTGTGTGTCAAGATCTCTTGGGGATAATTGTTTGAATGGGAATTAACCTGAATGGACTCTTTTTCATTATCCTGGTAATATTGAACAAAATCTTCCATATATTCCTTGGGGAAAAACTTAGGTTCCACAAAACTGAGGAGGGAGTGGAGCTCTTGGAGGCTGTTTTGGATAGAAGTTCCAGTCAACAGAAGACCGAAAACCACTGAGAACTAGAATATGTAAATACATGCAATTAAAATTCTCTAACATTGGGAAGCAAAGCTGAGTTGCTCATGACATTTATTGAAATGCAGAGTGGCATGATTTAATGGAATGAGTTAAGGCACATGAAATCAGGAGGCTCAAGTTCAAGTGGCACACTCTGTTTAATATAGGAGATAATATCTCTTCAGTTTCAACTAAAAGAAGGAGATAATAATCTGTAAAGAAGACACTGTCATAGGAATGTAAGTAAACATCACTTTGTGAACTCTGAGTATTACAAAATCATTCACTATGGTTATTATTATTCAATTTATATAAGGATTAAAAAACATTATGACCCACAAGAGGAGTTAACTTAGGCATCTGAGTAAACACATACATCCGAGGAGTTTGAAAAGCCACAGCTACAGCTTCAGGTCTCTCTGCTACAAGCAAGAAACAAGATGTACACCAAAAAATATATATGTTTCTAAAACTTTGCAGTACATCAGATGCAAGACATCAAGATTTCTGGATGTTTCTTGACATTCTGCCATAAGATATCCAATAAAGAAAGGACTTCTTTAAATTTTTGAGAAACAGGGCAGGGTATGTGGCTCACTGGCAGATCACTTGCCTAGAATGCATGAAGCTCTGGGTCAATCACCAGCATCACCAGAAAAAAAAAATGGAAAAACATTGAGAAACAGATAAGAATACCAATAACAGAAGAGATGAATGAAGAAAGAAAAACAACAATAAAAGTATTAGGCCAAGTAAGGTCAACTTCTAAACTGACACAAGAGCTTATACCAGGAGAATTAAATAATACAGCAAAGTTGAAAAATCATTTCATTTATATATATTATTTTAAATATTAGAGTTCAAACTTATGGTAAAGAGACACAATCAAGGGTCCCCACAAAGGAGGAAAAGAGGACACCAGAGAGAGAGATTTTCAAACCAGACAGGGGATAAAAATGTTTGAAACTAATAAAAACTGATTACATCTTCAATAAGACTCTAAAAGCTGCAACTTCTAGGCTATTTAATACAGAATTTGGATCTAAGGTTTTCCACTAAATGAACTCAAAGTTAAGTGATTTATTACAGGATGAGGACCAAAGTTCAATTATCATCTCAGAAATTACCAAGTGTGTTCTCATTAGGTGAGCAAACTTTCACCAGGTAAACAAGGATAATGTAGTTCACATTCCACTGGCTTCTCAGGAAAAAAGGGCAGCACTAGGTTACAATGATGTTTCTCACCCACTTTGCCAGAATGATACAAGAGATTGAGAGAAGGGAATGAAATCAAGGGTATCATAACAAAAAACTATGACATATGAGAGATTGGAGGCAATGTTCTATAAGAAACTGTTCTGTTCATGAGTCCATGTGAATGGTCAAAATTTTTGACAAGGTTAATGGAGGGGGTGGTAAGGTATGTCCAATACATCTGCAAATGCAGGCAGAACTATAAGATCATTTTTGCTAGGAAATCAAAGACACTCAAAAGAGAGTTGAAACATCTCCAAAAAAATGTATTTTATTGAGTTATGTTCTTGCTCATTTGATAACTGAATTTTAGTAAATAGTATCTCCTATATTAAAAGAGAAAGGAAAAATAATTAGTCATATTCAATACTACTTGTGTCACTACCCCTAAACCCCCAAAACAGGTTCATTTAGCCCTGCAGAAATCTGTCTAAAAACATATCAATTTTGCTGACTATGTACAGACCTAAACTACATGTTTTCAAAGGGGAGTTAGAGGAGAGAAAGAACAATAAATACAGGGAATATAAGACTTTTCAGCCTGTGAAACCATTCTGTGTGATACTATAACAGTGAATACATGTTAATACTGGTTTTTCCAAACTCAAATTATGTGCAATATCAAAAGTGATTCCATAAATTATGGACTCTGGGTTATTCTGATGTTTCAATGCAGGTTCATTAGTTTTAACATCTCTCTTCAGGGAGATGCTGAGAATGGGGGAAGCATGTTTGTAAAGTGGCAGGAGACATATGGAAACTCTATATACCTTCTATTGAATTTTGTTGGAAACCTAACTTGTTCTAAAAAATAAAGTCAATTAAAAAATGAAAGAGGGTTATATAAAAACTAAGACTATCCTTTGGGTTTACCTCTGAAAGTGTCTTATGTAGCAGAGAACTTTGGTTTTTTCAATCTGTGAGCTTCATCCACAATAAGAATACTCCATGTGAAGCTGTGAGAGAAAATTCATTCATTTTCAGGTAGCTCAAAAACATTTCTCACAACCACATATTACGAAAGAATTGTGACTTGTTATAAAGACTAACAGTAATCCCACTGTTAGAAATATACCTGGAATCACGATCTTTCTATCTCAGAGGTTACTGAGTGCTTTTTGTTTTTTTTCTTTTGCCAAGAAAGATCTATGCAAGAATTAAGGGGCCAGAGACAAAAAATAAAAGGATACATTTATAATCTTGTACTATGTACCAGACATTGTGCTTGTGGCTTTATGTGTTATTTAATCCAAAAGAATAAGATAAGCAAACATAATTGTGCCAACAAGGAGACTAAAATTCAGAAAGGTTAGGTAAATAGGTTGAGATCATTAAAGTAGAGCTAAGATTCAAACCGATTAGGAAAATCAAGAGACTTTAAAATGGAGGGGTGGTGAACAGGATCACAGGTATGTTCAGGAAAATGCTGCCACTGGACTTGTTAGCATACAGCTAATTCCTGGCTACTGCTAGAGTATGTTTTGTAGTATAGCAGGTTATGACAGCAATTTCTCAAGAAGATCAGTCATAAAATCATATTTTAAAGAGATGTTACTGGTGGAAAGCTGTTAAAAACAATCCAAAATATGGAAAAGGACTGGATGATATTCTAAGATGTAATACTTATAATATAGCAAAACACTGAAAAATAAACTAAATATCCAATAATGGGTGATAAAGTGATAAATACTATGCTGCAAAAATACTTGTATAATAACTAAAAAGATGTAAATATTGAATATCTTTTTTAAAAATGTGAAAACCATGCAAAAGATAATAAAGTATAAGTTATACAATTTTTAACTTCTAATTTTGTATGTAACATTATGGAATCCCACTGCATTGTTTTTATACTTGTAAAACAAAAGTAGGTCAAGCAAAACAGTGTAAAAAGAAGAACAATTCCTGAAAAATTAAAATAAACATCTGTGTAGAGGCTGGCCTACAAAAAGGAAGGCTTCTTCCTCTGAGGGTACAGAAAAAATTCAGAGGAACAGAGATGAATACTGCCATTTACCTAATGAGAGTGGTGCAGGTGAAGAGTGATCTGGGGGTCCAAAGAGAGGGTAGAAAGTCCAAGGAGAGCACTGGGGAGTAGAAGCAGGGGATGCATTTAAGGATTAAAAGGAAATAGAGTCCCAGTGAGGTTGGACAGTGGTTATGACATAGGTGCTGAGTGTCCACACTATAGTACCATTCAAAGTAGATTAGATCCTATTCCTTTAGAAGGACTAGACACAGGTTTGTATAAACACAAATATCTGCTTATTCAATGCAGAAGACCAAGTGAAGTGGATTTGGTTCAATAAATGAAGGTGGACTGAATAACTCATGAAAGGAAATTATTTTCTAAATGTACAATATAGTAATGGAGAAATATAACCTTAACAAATATACTAAAAGAATATACCTATGTTGTGGGTTTCTTACTATAAGTCAACATTATAAATATCCCTTTGTTACTAAGGTTCTTTACTCCACTCAGAAATGCATTTAGAACAAACTGAGATATAAAAATGTATTTCTGCAGAATAAGGTGATACTCCAGTGCTTCTAGATACTTAGAGAAGCTCTCTTAGAAAGAAGAGCCATGGCACCAAGTGCTGGGTTTGAATGTCTGCTCAAGTGTCTGCTCTGCCTTACTGGGATAACTCATCTGTTAATTTTCTCATTAGTAAAATGAATGATAATACCTGCCTACTAGGGTTTTTTTGAAACCTAAATGGGACAATTTGTATAAAGTATGCAAGAACATTTATGTACTGATTTTATTATCTTTTGAGACTTGCCACATATTACCTTGTATCATGGATATCTTTATACTGCTTATCCATCTATTGGCTCATGAGGTAGCTCAATGATTTACTTTCCTGGCTTTTACCAGTAACTCTCAACAGTTCCTTTCCATGGAGAGACTTCATAAAAATTAAGCTGGATATTAAGAATATAAAGAAGAGATGGGGGAATAACTAATGGTAGAGCAGTTGCCTACCATGTGGGAGGCCTGAGGTTCAATTTTCAGCACCATAAAATGAAATGACATAACATTAACATGACATGACATTAAAGAAATAAAGTAAAAGAATGAAAAAGAGGAAAAGCATATACTCTTCTGAAGAAAAGATAATATACTCATTTAAATGTAAATTAAATAAAACAAAATAGTGCATAGTCATAAAATCTATGATCTAGTCTTTAGTAGTTCAAAATAAGATTACAACAGAAACCCATGCACAACAACCTGGATGAGCAAAAAAATATTTAAAATATTGATAAGGCACTCTGAAAACAAAACCTTCTGAATGGCAAAGCAGCACACAGGGCAGGATGGTGCACATCTATAATGACAACTACTTGGGAAGCTGGAGGATGGCAAATTTGAGGCCAGCCTCAACACTTAGTGAGACTATCTCAGAGTAAATAATGAAAAGGGCCAGGCATGTACCTCAGAGGTAAAGTGTTCCTGCTACCAAAATGTAATTTAAAATGAAAAATTACAAGTATACTTCACACATCCTTTCTAAAAAGTTAATTCTACAGTACTGATTGCTACTTTGTTATTTCTTTTTTTTAAGGTCTTTTTAAAATTTTTCTAGACTGCATTTTAATTCATTTTATACAAACAAATGAGGTACAACTTTTTGTTTATATGATTGTACACAATGTAGATTCAATATAGATTTAATGTAATCATACATGTACACAAGGTAATTATGTCTGTCTCATTCCATCTTTCATACCCCACATCCTCCTCCCTCTCATTTCCCTCTACATAATCTAAAGTTCCTCCATTTTTCTCTTATCCCCCAACCCCCCACCCCTATTCTGTATTATCATCCACTGATCAGGGAAAACATTCAACCTTTGGTTTTGGGGGATTGGCGTATTTTACTTAGTGTGATATTCTCCAATTCCATTCATTTACCTGCAAATGCCATAATTTTATTCTTCTTTACAGCTTTATAATATTCCATTGTGTATATATACCACAGAACTTTGTTATTTCCAGGAAAAGCCTCCTATATTACAGTAAAATCACCAAATAGCAGTCCTGAAAGATGTCTATGCAAGTTACAATGTAACAAATGTAGTGTCTAGGCAGGATGCTGTGGCACACATGTGTAATCCTGGAGATTCTGGCAGGAGGATCATAAATTCAAGGCCATCCTTGGCAAATCACAGAAAGCCTGTCTCAATGTGTTAAAATAAAAGAAATAGGACTAGAGATGTAGCTCAGTGGTAGAAAACTCCTGGGTTTAATCCCCAGTACCAAAACAGAAACAAACAAACAAACAAACAAAAACTAGGAATCTACTAAACACCAACCATGTAGATATAATCTCAGTTCTCACAACAGTCATCCAAAGAAAGACCGTTATCCCCTCTTTGCCATTGAGGACACTGAAGTTCAAGGAAATTAAATAGCTAACTCAAGGACACATAGCTAATGAGTAGAGATTAGAACACAAGACTCCCACTATGCCTGCCTAAGAATAAGCAGAACCCAAAGAAGACAGACCAGAAAAGTGGCAAAGTACCAAACAATGTAAGAAGAGATAAGTCTTCCACACATGCAACCCAGTTTCTGACAGAGTACAATATACTCATAATTTTAGAAATGGTGCATATTTTAAGCAAATCTAAAAAATTAAGGAAGACACATTAAAGAGACTTGTGTTTTTGGGAGTGGTGTCACATGCCTGCAATCCCAATAGCTTTGGGAGAATGAGGGAAGAGAATGACCAGTGCAAAGCAAGCCTCAACAACTTAAATGAGGTCCTAAGAAACTTGGAGACCTGGCCCTAAATGACAAATAAAAAAAGGCTAGAAATGTGGTTCAGTGGTTAAACACCCTTGGTCTCAATCCCTGGTACTAAAAAAAAAATAAGATTATAAAAAAAAACACTGCAATTGATAAATTCTGATATTAATGTTAGTTTCTTATTTCTTCTAAACTCTATTAAACCACAAGCTGTAAGTCTTTTAACTTATTAACTGTAAAAAAAAATATAAGCCCAATTTCTAAACTACCATATAAACAAAAGGGAGGTATGGTTAAGTGGAAGGTCTTATAGTTACCCAGTCTTAGTTTAAACAAGATTATAAAATGAGACTGAAATTAAGCATCCCCCATTCCTATAATCCCTTTATCAGACATGATGCCTCTGTATACAAAACCCTCTCACCTGCCTGCCAGCCTCCTTCTAGTTGTCAAAAGAGGAAGCTAAAGTGCCACTTTCCAGGGAAGTTTTCCCCCTTGATCCACCAGGAAAAAGAGGGAAATATAGCTAACTTGAAGCACAATAATCCTTCACTTCATTTGGTCACAGTCCCTCTTTTAGAATGTGATGAAGGTAGGCTGTCCCCCTAGAAAATTGTGTGCTATCAAAAAAATTTAAATATAATTTCAGTGGATTTTACAACTTCTAAGAACTCAGATTAGAAATTCTTGCTTTAGAGAAAAAAATGAATACCTCATAGGTAGTCAGCAACACATGAAAATGACTCCTGCTTTAGATCTTGATGAAGATGTGCTTTTTTCTCCTTGTCCCTTGAATTCATTATACAGGAAAGACCTGGTGCAAATATAAATCCAAGAAAAGAGGCTGATGAATCCAAATGCTAGAGCCATGAGATGGTGTGTTCCTGTCATAAAAGGACTGCAATGTGCACACACCATTCATTAAATGCTGATCCCAGAAAGAATATTGGGAGTCTGAATTGTTATCTAGAGTAAGGTTAAACCTCAGGGGAAGGTCTGTGGTAAGCAGGGAGAAAGATCAGGTCTAAGAGGATCTTGTGCTAACTGAAAATGCAATGCAATGATGTTTCTCATTTTAGTTACTTCCTATATTTCTATGGGAAGGATAGTTTCTCCCTTTGATAAATAAATTTTATTTATGTTACCAAAAGATGTAATTTATATGACCATAAGATCAATAATAAGGGAGAGAGAAAACTATACTGAAGTAAAACTTTTTATAGTATTGAAATTGTTGGTATCAATCTGTACAAAATTATTTTAAGTGACGATGTTTATTATAATTGCTAGGGCAACCATTAAGAAAGTTTTTAAAAAATATATAAATAAAGGAAACAAAGACATCAATTGGTATGCCAGAGGATACCTATCTCAAAGTTAGACAGTTATGAATATATACAAGAACAAATAAAAGAGAGTACTAGCCTTGAAAATGCAGAATGGTAACAGTAACACCCATTGGATCCTCTCCCATCAGATCCTGTGTCTTAACCTACACTGTTTTCTGTAATAAAATCATTGAATATGACAGATTTTGATTTATGATATTTTACACATCTAGAAAAATATCAGCATAAATAATAAAAGTCCAGCTACATCTACTCTGTACCTTTCCATCTCTTCTTTCCAGTTGTTCAATACAGACAGGGGACAGAGAATCAGAAATGATCCTTGGCGATCCAAGATGGTGGCCTAGAGGGAGACTGCACCCCCGTCGCTCCAGAACCCAGGAGTTAAGAAGGGGAGGCATTGAGAGACTGGGACTGAAATAGAGCCACGGGTGAGTCTGCCCACTGGGTAAAGCTCGGCCTGGGGGGCAGGCCCAGATAGAGGTGGCTTATCGGAGCCAGGCAGGGCAGCTAGAGTCATCCACAGGCAGCCCTGCGCACTCCGACGGTGGGCCCCGCCCACACAGCCAGCTTCTCCAGGTTCTCAGAATGGAACTGGCCCGCTGGTGAGAGCCTTTCTGACCAGAACAAGCTCCGAGTCCCGGAGCCAGTGCAGCTCAGCGTACTCTGGCACGCAAGCAGATTCAGGGTCCAGACAGGGCAGCCAGAGACTTCCCCAAGTAGTCTGGACCCCTGCGGTGGGAGGTGCCGTTCAAGGCTAGCCTCTCGGAGCTGATCGCCCAGTGAGAGACTTTCTACATAGAACCAGCCACAAGCCCCCGAACCAACGGAGAGCCTCGATCTGCAAACAGCCTCTGGGATCAGGGCAGGGCAGACAGACACCTCTTCAGGCGGCTCTGCTCACTCCGGCTGCAGGCTCTCTTCTTGGGGCGATCCAAGATGGTGGCCTAGAGGGAGACTGCACCCCCAGTCGCTCCAGAACCCAGGAGTTAAGAAGGGGAGGCATTGAGAAACTCGGACTGAAGTGGAGCCACGGGTGAGTCTGCCCACTGGGTAAAGCTCGGCCCAGGTGGCAGGCCCAGATAGAGGTGGCTTATCGGAGCCGGGCAGGGCAGCTAGAGTCATCCACAGGCAGCCCTGCGCACTCCGGCGGTGGGCCCCGCCCACACAGCCAGCTTCTCCAGGTTCTCGGAACGGAACTGGCCCGCTGGTGAGAGCCTTTCTGACCAGAACAAGCTCCGAGTCCCGGAGCCAGTGCAGCTCAGCGTACTCTGGCACGCAAGCAGATTCAGGGTCCAGACAGGGCAGCCAGAGAATTCCCCAAGTAGTCTGGACCCCTGCGGTGGGAGGTGCCGTTCAAGGCTAGCCTCTCGGAGCTGACCGCCCAGTGAAAGACTTTCTACATAGAACCAGCCACAAGCCCCCGAACCAACGGAGAGCCTCGATCCGCAAACAGCCTCTGGGATCAGGGCAGGGCAGACAGACACCTCTTCAGGCGGCTCTGCCCACTCCGGCTGCAGGCTCTCTTCTCGGGGCGATCCAAGATGGCGGCCTAGAGGGAGACTGCACCCCCTGTCGCTCCAGAACCCAGGAGTTAAGAAGGGGAGGCATTGAGAGACTGGGACTGAAATAGAGCCACAGGTGAGTCTGCCCACTGGGTAAAGCTCGGCCCGGGTGGCAGGCCCAGATAGAGGTGGCTTATCGGAGCCAGGCAGGGCAGCTAGAGTCTTCCCAAGGTAGCCTTCCACACTCCGGGAGTGAGCTCCTCCCACACGGCCAGCTGCATGGTGCAGGCCCACAGTGAGAGCATTTCAGCACAGAGCAAGTTCCAAATCGTGGAACCAGTAGGGGGCTAGGGGCAGTTTTCTTTGGATACGCTGCTTTATCAGATTCCTCCAAGACATCAGGCTACTGAAGGCTGGGAGGTGATACACTGGAAATCTACCGGGACACTATAAGCCAATAGCGGAAAACTGCAATATCTCAGGGTCCCACTGACAACTGACCAATATGAGAAAACAAGGGAAGAAAATGTCCCAAACAAACCTAGATACTACATCAATAAAACCCAATGACAGCACAGCAGAAGAAATGTCAGAAAGGGAGTTCAGAATGTACGTAATTAAAATGATCAGGGAAGCAAATGAGGAGATGAAAGAGCAAATGCAGGCATTGAAGGAGGAGATGAAAGAGCAAATGCAGGCATTAAATGATCGCACCAATCAACAGTTAAAAGACCAAATACGGGAAGCAAGAGATCATTTCAATAAAGAGTTAGAGATACTGAAAAAAAACCAAACTGAAATACTTGAAATGAAGGAAACAATAAACCAAGTTAAAAACTCCATAGAAAGCATAACCAATAGAATGGAGCACCTGGAAGACAGAACCTCAGACATTGAAGACAAATTATTTAATCTTGAAAACAAAGTTGGCCAAACAGAAAAGATGGTAAGAAATCATGAACAGAATCTACAAGAATTATGGGATATCATGAAAAGGCCAAATTTAAGAATTATTGGGATTGAGGAAGGCTTAGAGAAACAAACCAAAGGAATGAACAACCTATTCAATGAAATAATATCAGAAAATTTCCCAAATCTGAAGAATGAAATGGAAAACCAAATACAAGAGGCTTATAGAACTCCAAACATACAAAATTACAACAGACCCACACCAAGGCACATTATTATGAAAATACCTAACATACAAAATAAAGACAGAATATTAAAGGCCGCGAGAGAAAAGAATCAAATTACATTCAGAGGGAAACCAATAAGAATATCAGCAGATTTTTCAATCCAGACCCTAAAAGCCAGAAGGGCCTGGAACAACATTTACCAAGCCCTGAAAGAAAACGGATGCCAACCAAGAATCTTATACCCAGCAAAACTTACCTTCAAATTTGACGATGAAATAAGATCCTTCCATGATAAACAAAAGCTAAAGGAATTTACAAAAAGAAAGCCAGCATTACAGAACATTCTCAGCAAAATATTCCATGAGGAAGAGATGAAAAACAATGATGCAAATCAGCAACAGGAGGCGCTAGCCTAAAGGAATAGCCAAATAAAGGAGAAACCAAATCATGCCAAAAACAAATATGAGTCAATTGACTGGAAATACAAATCATATCACAATAATAACCCTGAATGTTAATGGCCTGAATTCATCAATCAAAAGACACAGACTGGCAGATTGGATTAAAAAGAAAAATCCAACAATATGCTGCCTGCAAGAGACTCATCTCATAGAAAGAGACACCCATAGACTAAAGGTGAAAGGATGGGGAAAAACATACCATGCACACGGACACAGCAAAAAAGCTGGAGTATCCATCCTCATCTCAGATAATGTGGACTTCAAACCAAAACTAGTCAGAAGGGATAAAGAAGGACATTACATGCTGCTTAAGGGAAGCATAAATCAGCAAGACATAACAATCATAAATATCTATGCCCCGAACATTGGCTCATCCACGTACGTCAAACAAATCCTTCTCAATTACAGAAATCAAATAGACCACAACACAATCATACTAGGCGATTTTAACACACCTCTCTCACCACTGGATAGATCGTCCAAACAAAAATTGAATAAAGAAACTATAGATCTCAACAACACAATCAGCAATTTAGACTTAACGGACTTATATAGAATATACCATCCAACAAAGAAAGAATACACTTTCTTCTCAACAGCACATGGATCCTTCTCTAAAATAGACCATACTTTATGCCACAAAGCTACTGTTAGCAAATACAAGAAGATAGAGATACTACCTTGTACTCTATCAGATCATAATGGATTGAAATTAGAAATAAATGACAGAATAAAAAACAGAAACTACTCCAATACTTGGAGACTAAATAATACACTATTATACGATGAATGGATAACAGAAGACATCAGGAGGGAAATAAAAAAAATCTTAGAAGTAAACGAGAACAAAGACACATCATATCAAAATCTCTGGGACACTATGAAAGCAGTACTTAGAGGAAGATTTATTTCATGGGGTGCATTCAAAAAAAGAAGTAGAAATCAACAAATAAACGACTTAACACTACAGCTCAAAGCGCTAGAAAAAGAAGAGCAGACCAATACCAAAAGTAGTAGAAGACAGGAAATAGTTAAAATCAGAGCCGAAATCAACGAAATCGAAACAAAAGAAACAATTGGAAAAATTAACAAAATAAATAGTTGGTTCTTTGAAAAAATAAATAAAATTGATAAACCCTTAGCCACACTAACAAAGAGAAAGAGGGAGAAAACTCAAATTACTAAAATTCGGAACGAACAAGGAAACATCACAACAGACACGAGTGAAATACAAAACATAATTAGAAGCTATTTCGAAAATCTATACTCCAACAAAACAGAAAACCTCGAAGACATCAACAAATTTCTAGAGACATATGAATTACCTAAACTGAACGAGGAGGACATACACAACCTAAATAAACCAATTTCAAGCAATGAAATAGAAGAGGTCACCAAAAGCCTACCAACAAAGAAAAGTCCAGGACCTGATGGGTTCTCAACCGAGTTCTAGAAAGTCTTTAAAGAAGAGCTCATTCCAATACTCCTCAAAATATTCCATGAAATAGAAGAGGAGGGAACCCTCCCAAACTCGTTCTATGAAGCCAATATCACCCTGATACCTAAACCAGACAGAGACACATCGAGGAAGGAAAATTTCAGACCAATATCCTTAATGAACATCGATGCAAAAATTCTCAACAAAATTTTAGCAAATTGCATACAAATATATATTAAAAAGATAGTGCACCACGATCAAGTGGGTTTTATCCCAGGATGCAAGGTTGGTTCAACATTCAGAAATCAATAAATGTCATTCACCATATCAACAGACTTAAAGTTAAGAATCACATGATTATTTCAATGGATGCAGAAAAAGCATTCGATAAAATACAGCATCCCTTCATGCACAAAACACTAGAAAAAATTGGGAGAGTGGGAACATTCCTAAACATTATGAAGGCAATCTACGCTAAGCCCATGGCTAATATCATTCTAAATGGTGAAAAACTGAAAGCGTTCCCCCTAAAAACTGGAACAAGGCAGGGATGCCCTCTTTCACCACTTCTATTCAACATCGTCCTTGAGACTCTAGCCAGAGCAATTAAACAAACCAAAGAAATTAAAGGGATACGAATAGGAAAAGAAGAACTCAAACTATCCCTGTTCGCTGATGACATGATTATATTTTTAGAGAAACCTGGAAATTCCACCAGAAAACTTTTAGAACTCATAAGTGAATTCAGTAAAGTAGCAGGTTACAAGATCAATGCTCATAAATCCAATGCATTTTTATACATAAGTGATGAATCTTCAGAAAGAGAAATTAGGAACACTACCCCATTCACAATAGCATTGAAAAAAATAAAATACTTGGGAATCAATCTCACAAAAGAGGTGAAAGACCTCTACAATGAGAACTACAGAACACTAAAGAAAGAAATTAAAGAAAACCTTAGAAGATGGAAAGATCTCCCATGTTCCTGGATAGGCAGAATTAATATCGTCAAAATGCCTATACTACCTAAAGTGCTATACAGATTCAATGCAATTCCAATTAAAATCCCAATGATGTACCTTGCAGAAATAGAGCAAGCAATTATGAAATTCATCTGGAAGAATAAAAAACCTAGAATAGCTAAAGAAATCCTCAGTAGCAAGAGCGAAGCAGGGGGTATTGCAATACCAGATCTTCAACTCTACTACAAAGCAATAGTAACAAAAACGGCATGGTATTGGTACCAAAATAGACAGGTAGATCAATGGTACAAAATAGAGGACATGGACACAAACCCAAATAAATACAATTTTCTCATACTAGACAAAGGTTCCAACAATATGCAATGGAGAAAAGATAGCCTCTTCAACAAATGGTGCTGGGAAAACTGGAAAACCATATGCAATAGAATGAAATTAAACCCCTATCTCTCACCCTACACAAAACTCAACTCAAAATGGATCAAGGACCTTGGAATCAGACCAGAGACCCTGCATCTTATAGAAGAAAAAGTAGGTCCAAATCTTCAACTTGTTGGCTTAGGATCAGACTTCCTTAACAGGACTCCCATAGCACAAGAAATAAAAGCAAGAATCAACAACTGGGATAGATTCAAACTAAAAAGCTTTCTCTCAGCAAAGGAAACTATCAGAAATGTGAAGAGAGAGCCTACGGAGTGGGAGAATATCTTTGCCAACCATACCTCAGATAGAGCGCTAATTTCCAGAATCTATAAAGAACTCAAAAAACTCTACACGAAGAATACAAATAATCCAATCAACAAATGGGCTAAGGAAATGAACAGACACTTCACAGAAGAAGATGTACAAGTAATCAACAGATATATGAAAAAATGTTCAACATCCCTAGTAATAAGAGAAATGCAAATCAAAACTACCCTAAGATTTCATCTCACCCCAATTAGAATGGCGATTATCAAGAACACAAGCAACAATAGGTGTTGGCGAGGATGTGGTGAAAAAGGAACACTCATACATTGCTGGTGGGGTTGCAAATTAGTGCAGCCACTCTGGAAAGCAGTGTGGAGATTCCTCAGAAAGCTTGGAATGGAAACACCATTTGACCCAGCTATCCCACTCCTTGGTCTATACCCAAAGGACTTAAAATCAGCATACTACAGAGATACAGCCACATCAATGTTCATTGCTGCTCAATTCACCATAGCCAGATTGTGGAACCAACCTAGATGCCCATCAGTTGATGAATGGATAAAGAAACTGTGGCATATATATACAATGGAATATTACTCTGCAATGAAGAATGATAAAATTATGGCATTTGTAGGCAAATGGTCGAAATTGGAGAATATCATGCTAAGTGAGATAAGCCAATCTCAAAAAAACTAAAGGACGAATGATCTCGCTGATAAGCGGATGAGGACATATAATGGGGGTGGGAGGGGTTAGCATTAGGTTTAGGGTTAGGTTTAGAGTTAGGCTAAGGAGAGCGGTAAGAATGAAGGAAAGAAGGACTGTATAAAGGGAAAAGGGTGGGAGGGGTGGGGGGGAAGGGAAAAAAAAAGAAACATCATTACCCTATGTAAACGTAAAAAAATAAATAAAAAAAAGAAAAATAAATAAATAAATAAATAACACCATAGTACAAAGAATTTGAAAATAAATGAATGAGAGTTCAATGGGCATGGTTTTCTGCAACAAATCACAATTTAATGAATCACAAGTGGAGTTGCTACAAATAAAATTTCTCAAAAATTTGAAAATTGAAAAAAAAAAAAGAAATGATCCTTAATCTTTTAACCTTCCTGCCAAGTAAATTATGAGACCAATCATCTGAAATAAATCAAGAAGGCAGTTTTGATCACATTTTCCCATAAGAAACAACAAAGTTCCCACAGCTATAGGTTGAAAACACAAACTATTATATATGACTTGCTTCATAAAGAAATTATTTACAATCTTTCACACATTAGGATACTAGTACATTCCTAGAGCAAAATTAGGTAAGCCTTAGTGAGTTTGCTGAGGGAATTGATGGTGTTTGATTACTTCAGGGGTTAACAAGCAATAAGGCTCAATATTTGTGTAATTGAACTTGTAACACAAGCAAAAAAGTCAGCAAAAAATAGAAATCAATGAAACCAACATAACTGATGGAAAAGAGCAGGCATGCTTGAAAACATCAAGCCAGAAATGCTAAGAGCTAACTATAAACAAGACTTACACATCATGACCTCCACTGCTGGCCCAGCTGCCCTGATGAGAGTGCTTTCCTTCCTTCCCAACTATCTCCTGCCTTCTCTGTTTTCCTTCTTTCTGTATAAATTTATAGATTGCTGTCTGTTGGCTCAAGTTCTATGTGAACAAAACCTATAAAGGCCCTTGGTCTTTTTTAGTTGGTGCATTATAATTATTCTGAATAGTGGGATTTGTTATACTATATTTGTATATGCTCATAGCTAGAACACACATTCAAATGGGGAAAATAGACAATAAATCATTCTCATAAGAAGTATGGGTATAAAATGAAATTTTGTAAAGCCAAATGGGCATATTTCAGGAGATGCCTGAAGCCACTTTTGACTCTAAAATTGCAGTGATATACAAGGAAAAAGAATACTCTCAACAAATGAAAACATTTGAAGAGTTTGATTCCCCAAATACTGTGATAGTTCTGAGGAAAAAATAGGCCCTAAGGTTCGAATTCAAAATCCTGTGAAAACTATATGCTCAAAGATGTTCACATCAAAATTTACTTAAGTAACCCAAAAAAAGGGGGGAACTCAAGACTCCTCTCAATAGAACATTTAAGTAAATTATAAATTCTCTTGATGGCATTTTATGCAGCCAGTTGAAAATGATTGTGATGTAATAAAACACAACATTACAGTGGCAGTGGTACATTAACAAATAGAAACCATATGAGCTATATGTGCACTATAATTTCATTGATATAAAACATACCTTGCTGCTTGCAGGTGGTTAGAATGCTGTGATGATAGAGGGCAGTTCAATTTTTTTTGACATGATCATATTAATTTAAAAAATAATAATTTTCTTATTTAACTATCCCCACCCAAACTGTGCCCAGAGCAACACTCTAATAAGTTAGTTAATTGGATTAAAATTATTCTGTTTAGCATTCCCTGAGGATACAATTCAGAAAAAAGTTTATATTTTATTACCAAAAATCAGATGTCTACAAAATTAATTTGTAGTCATTAGTGAATTCTATCAAACATCTAAAAACTAAACAATAACAATTCTACATAAACTCTTCCTGAAAATTTAAGAACAGTCTTCAACTTATTCTACAAGGCCAGATTTACCAAAATACTAAAACCAGACAAAATTATTATAAGAAAGAAAAATAGCAAACCATTATTCTTCATAATGTAGATGCAAAAATTCTAAACACACTTCTACCAAAACAGATTGGAAGTTGGTATATATTTAAAGAATTTAAACTACAGCTGGAAAGGCAAAGGACAAGTGGAATTTTCTTGCTCTCAATGAAGTAAGTAAGACAATTTCAATGACTGAGACAAAAGAAATTATAGGATGGATACCTCATCTCCAGGAAACTGAGTTTTATTGTACTTTCATAATTCTCAGTGCAGGAATAAACCAGGAATATTTTCTTTGCCCAAGAAAGCAAAGAGGGATCAGTGATGAATCTCAGGGTACCCTACTGAGAGGTCATATGGTGTTCTGAATAATGCCAAGGTTGATGAAGTACACCTGGACTAAATAAAGTAGCCTTCAACATATCAGACTAGGCTACATGCAACACTGCTCCAACTCAAACTTCATATATATAGTGAGCATTGGAGGAGATTGTGAACTTCTAAAAAGGTGATGACCTTTGCCCATTGTCACCAGTGACCACTGGTGAAATTTTCTTGGGATTAGGAAGTTTTTATCCTCCTAATTTCTGATCAAGCTGCCTATGACATATATCATAATTATACCAGGATCTTTGGTATCCTTCAGATAAGTAATGCTTGGGTGATTAACCCAAGGAGGGTTGTGACTGAACTTTCCTTTAATTCAATCCCACATATGTCAACCCAGGGCATTATTGCTGATTATCATGACAGAAGCATCAATTTCAACACACCACCTACTGATCAATGCCCAAGGGGGTCACATCTGATTCTCCAAGTTTCGAGGCTCTACCTCACCTGCAACACTTTAAAAAAAATTTTTAGTTGTCAATGGATCCTTATTTTATTTATTTATATGTGGTGCTGAGAACTGAGCAAGGTGCCTCACACATGTGAGGCAAGTGCTCTAACACTGAACTAAAGCCCCAGCCCCATACCTCAAACCCTTTTAAGGCCATTAGATGGCTAAGTTGTATTTTGGAAAATAGTGTACTTCCTCTTCATTTCTCTATCACAGTACAGAAATGGGAAGCAGTCACACCCCAACCCACCCCCATTGAAGAAGGGAGATTAAAACTAGAAGCAATACAGTTAACTTCATAAGTGTTATTAAGAAGGTCAGAGTCAATTTGATCCTTGGGCAAATATACATACTTAACACAGAGAAAAGTCCTAAGCCTGGGCCCATTAACTGCACTTCTAACTGAAGTAATGAACTCTTCTCATAGGTAAATGATGACGCTCAGATAAAATAAGGGTAATGACATGATTCTTAACCACCCCACAACTGGAAAAATCAACTCCAAGTTTGTGAGCTCTAAATAAAAGTGAGGCATTTTACATCCTAGGATAAAAATAGATCTTGTAGCTAACAGCTAAGATGGTAATGAAATGTGAGGAGGTATTTAGGTGGAGGTGAACAGTGCTTGTTCCACACTAACATACATGACAGGTATAACCGAGACCCATCTCATTTTCAAGGATGTAGCCATTCTGACAGTGGAAGCGTTGGACCACTCAGTTGACTCCCTCCAGTTGATAAGGATGTAAATGAATTACTAGAAATAAAAAATACAGAAAAACCAGAGATTAGACACATATGTGGACTAAGCTCTAAGGCTCTGACTGAAGAACATGGCTCACATTCCCTTAATGTCAAACTTTACTACCCATATCTTTTACTGGGAAGTTCTATGTATAAAAACATTAGCTGATTTCCAAATTACTTTATGTGCACACTTTGGTCACCAATCAAAGCCCTAAAATAGCCTGTCACTTTTATATAATCCACTTGATAGATGAATAACTCAGCTTGGGATTTGTTCTCTAATACACAGATCATGCCATCATTGTCCTTTCCTGGAAATGAAGTGCCCCTGGTAATGATGCAACTTAACAAACAATATATGGATAGTTCACATGCTTGATTAATGGTACCCATCTGAATTTGCCATTTGTGCTGTGTTGTTACTAAAGAAAAGAGGAACAGTAAAACACCATGACCATGAATGCTCCCTTTCTGTTCCCAGAAACCTACCAAAATTAAGGAAACAATGAGAGCAAGCCTGATCTGGAAAGTTCAGATACATATTATCTTAAAGGACACTGAATTTCTTTCATGCACACTGGGACTAGGGAAAGTTAGTGTTATGTGTAAAAATCTACTTTCTTGCATGTACACTGGGTCAGTTGCTCCTTAGAAAGCTGGTCATATAAGCAAAGTAATGTTGATGTCACTGCTTCTTCTGTCTAACACATAAGACCCCCTGAATGGGGATGAGCAAAGAACTGAGAACACTGGGGAAAGGATACATGCTACTCATTTGGCCAGTGCCAATAGGCAAAACACCACAGAAAGAGAAGTACTGCTTGAAGAAGCACCTTAAGAGATAGAGATGCTCTCAGTCAGTCTGTTGCCATGGAACTCTTCCTGCAACTGCCACTGATCTGCTATAAGCTTTCCCCAATGAATCATGTCTCCCAAGCTGTCTTCAAGCACCTTCTCTGACCTTCCCACAACCTAGCACTACTGGGTTGTCAAGTGAAACATGCTAAAGGAGAAAATAAAAATAGAACTGTATGCTTCAACAGAGAAGCAGAGAGAAGAATGGAAATGTATGAGAATCTATCTATCTATCTATAAATAGTTCAAAAGTAAAAAGTTGGAGTGGTAGATAAAGAGTGGCCTTCAAAGAGTTTATGTGTAGACCCCAAAATCAGTGAGTATGTTACTTTATTTAACAAAAAAGACTCCACAGACTCAATTAAGTTTCAGGGTCTTGAGATGGGGAGATTGTACTGAATTATCCTGGACTACCCAATCTAATCACATTCACCTTTAGGAAAGGGAAACTTTACTGGTTGTGATTAGGAGGTGACTATAATGAAGCAGCCTAGGTACCCCCTCCCAAAAGACCATTGCCATAGTTAAGCTTCTCCTCTTGTCAGATCAACAGGATGTCTTGGGGTTTGAAGCTTCCTCTTTCTTGTAAATGCCAGGTTTGCACACAAAAGGTGTGACAGAGTTAGTCTGTAGGCTTATTGTACAAAAAGATATTATCTCTGTTTTCTTGATAAAAACTTACAAAACCTGGTCTAGGGAATGGATCAGAAAGCAATAGTCATGTAAAATCTCCAAGTCTCTCCTCCCACTGGATTTAAAGTTCAAAAACTTTCCAAAACCTTGTTTAGAGGAAGAATTCTTATGCAATATCTGCCCTGGATCCTGCAGTCAATGAACCTGCTTCCTGAAAATTCCTCAGGTGTCCAGCCTCTTCTGTCCTACCTCAACAAAAGGATCCAATATATGCAGGTTGCAGGATCTAAAATAGGAGGACAGAGGCCCTGGCATGTTTTTTATAATTACCTTTTTTGTTTAGTTTTTTGGAAGAGTGGCCACATCTGATTTGTTGGATCTCCAGAGTTAAGCCTCTGTCCTAGGACTCCAGTAAAAGAAATATTCAGGCTCTTGACTTTATCAAGTAAATGTCTGGGCTATAATATTCTAAATAGTTTTGCAAGATATTACAATTGGAGAAACTGAGTAAGATTACATAGGATCTCTATTATGTTTTTTAAGCAGAATGTGAATCTGAAATTACCATAAAAGACATTTAATTAAAATATGAAACTATATCCACAAAGATAACAGTATTTAATACTTGAGACAACTACAAAAATAAAAAAAAAATCCAAGAAAGTTAGGCATAAAAGAATTTAATGTAGGGTATTAGGTCACCATAAAATTGTTGGAAGGCCTAGAAGAGTAGACTTCAGGTTTAACTTCCTGGTACAACTACTGAATAACTACCATAGAACTGGGTCATTAAGGTAGCATCAGCCTCCATGACCAGGAAACCAGGAACCAACCTGAAAGAACTGGCACAACCAAAAGTGTAGGCTATTTCCTCAAATGTATTACAAACAACAGAAATTACTTCTGGAATTAGGAAAATTAAAATAAAATTAACTCACAAAGATTAATTTCCAAAAATATTAATTTATTTTTGCAAATAGGAATTACAAGTTACAATATTCAATAATTATACCTTGGGCTACTTCTACTTTCTGTTTCTTTCCCTACACTATCAGTTTATAAACAACAGTTGATAAATACCTCCCCACTAATTTTCCTATATTCTTCTGCTTTTACTCATTCTATCTCATCCTCTCCATCTTTAAATCTCTTGTCTACTCATTTTCACTAACTCATATCCACATGTAGGTTTCTCTATAGTTGGATATCAACATGCATACACTTTTGATAGGCAAGCACTTAGGCATTTACACTTTAGTCAAGATACACTGAACATACAAAGGCCAAAAATTTGTACTTAGATTGAATAAACACTCTGCCAGACTTCTACTCTTCAGACATGCACCTTCTCCATATATCTACATCCATCACTCTTCTAAACAGAACACAACTGCAACTTTGGTTTCCTTCGGAGAACAACAAAACCTCACAATCCTGTGGTATTTAGTACATAAATATGAGCTGAATGAACACTTGCTTTCATACTTTGAAAAGCACTGTTTACTAATCTAGAAACTTGGTGGTCAGGGTCCATCTTGGCTTTGTTATATCCCGTACCCAACACCCAATAGCATGCTCTCACTAGCATTTCAATAAAATGATGAGTAAATGGCTATATTATTATTAAGCACAATTCTGTCACTCCACTAAGGCACCACCATGTTCCAGGTCTGATATATAAGGACAAAGAGGTTGGGAGAGGCTGGATGGAGGGTGGGCGCTACAGATCACTTTCTGTACTGTCCAGGCTTAGAAGACTAAGAGGAGAGCAGGTGGACCTGAAATCAACAACACGTGCAGTAAATAGCCTACAAACCTTTGCTTTTTTGCATTCGTCAAAATACAGCTTTGATGGTGATCAACCAGTGGCAAATTATCAACTGCACCTGCACTGTCAACAGAGAAGAAATCAAAAGTGGGACATGTGTTATCAGAGTTTTACTAAGCAACCACACAGGCCAGGCCTCCAAACCACTGGAACCTGATGCACAATCACACAGCCTGGGGCACCAGGATGCAGTCTCTGTTCTGAGACCTATGCTTCTTGTGCACCTTTGCAAGTTTCCCCTCCCACTGGCCTGGTCACTCAGATGGGGCCTATGCCCAGCTCCATCCCCCATGCATGCAGCTTGGGCTTGGCACCTTCTGCAGCCACCCACCACTGGCCCTGGGGCTGCAGGAAAGCTGCCCCCAAGACTCCACCAGCAAAAGGCCAGTGCCCAGGAGTAGGTGGGTCTGATCAGTCATTCATCTTGAATCCTGCTCCTCCACCCACAGCTGAGCCGCCTCGGGTCTGCCCTTCACCTGCAGGGCTAGTAAGAAACCAGCACGTCGCCCTCCATCTGGCTGCCAGAGGCTCCATCCACGGGCCCTGCATACTTGGCCTTTCCAGTGCATCATGGAGGACCTGCCAGCGCTGCGCAGTCACCAGGGGGCAAATGCTGAGGATGCCTTGGAGCTGAAGCTGTGAGTCAGCCTCAAGTTTAGTCTGGGAATTTTTGGGTAGAGTGCTGGAATGACTACTCTGTTCTCAGGAGCGTGCTCAATTCTGTTGACTCTAGTGATAAATTGGTTTAGACTCTGAAATCCCCTGACCTGTTCCTTGTTAGCTGTAGGCCAGTTGAAAGCCTATGAATGAAGTGAATTGAAATCACCAAAGATGTTTTGCCACCAAGGATGTTTCAAGAAAACCATTGGGAGATAAACCAATGTGTTAACTTAAGGGTGACTCAACATCAGTTTTGAGTGATTTTATGATGAAGCATACCACTAATAGAAATATTATGATAATAACAAAATAGCTGCATTTATTTATGTATTTCTAGGTGCCACCCTAAGGAGTTTTCACATATTTTCTCATTTAATACTCACGACAACCTATAAATAGGTCCTATTTACTATGACTTTGAAGGGTAATTGGCAAAATAGGGACAATAAACTGTATTATTTTCTTGTTTTATTGTTTGTTCTATTTAGTTATATATGACAGCAGAATGCATTTTGATTCTTTGTACCAAATGGATTACAACTTTTCATTGCTGTTTCTATACCATGTAGATTCACACCTTTCATGTAATCATACACGTACATAGGGTAATGATTTGTCTCATTCCATCATCTTTCCTTCCTCCTGCCCCCTCCATCCCCCCAGTTTCCTCTACACAATCCAAAGTTCATCCATTTTCCTACCCCCCCCCATGTATCAGCATCCACTTCTCAGAGAAAACATTTGACCTTTGGTTTTTTGTTATTGACATCTCATTTAGCATGATATTCTCCAACTTAAATTATTTACCTACAAATGCCATAATTTTATTCATATTTATTACTGAATAATATTCCATTGTGTATATATACCACAATTTCTTTATTCACTTATCTATTGAAGGGCATCTAGGTTGGTTCCACAATCTAGCTATTGTGAATTGAACTGCTATAAACATTGTCAAGGCTGTATCACTGTAGTACACTGATTTTACGACCTTCGGTATAGTCAAGGAGTGGGATAACTGCGTCAAATGGTGGTTCCATTCCAAGTTTTGAAGGAATCTCTATACTGCTTTCCAGAGTGGCTACACAAATTTTCAAACCCACCAGCAATGTATGAATGTACCTTTTTCCCCACATTCTCACCAACATATGTTCTTGCTTATATTCTTGATAATTGCCATTCTGATAGGAGTGAGATAAATCTTTAAGTAGTTTTGATTTGCATTTCTCTAATTGCTAGAGATTTTGAACATTTTTTTCATGTATTTGCTGATTGATTGTTTATCTTCTTCTGTAAAGTGTCTGCTAAGTTCCTTAGCCCATTTATTGATTGAGTTATTTTGTTTTTGGTGTTAATTTTTTTGAGTTTCTTATAAATTCTGGAGATTAGTGATCTATCTGAAGTGTGTATGGTAAAGATTTTCTGTCACTCTGTAGACTCTTCACATTATTGTTTACTTTGCTGAGAAAAAGCTTTTTAATTTGAATTCATCCCATTTACTGATTTTTGTTTTTATTTCTTGTACTTTGGGAGTATTGTTAAAAAAGTCTGGTCCCAAGCTCATATGATGCAGATTTGGACCTACTTACAGAAACTGTATTATTTTCTAACTGTCATAATAAGAATATTATTTCCATGTAAATTAATCTTGGTGCTTCCATTTTAGAAGTGCACCCCCTTCAATAAATTCATTGTTAACTGCAAAGGAGTTCAATTTAGGTTTTTTCATAAAAAATTCAACAAAGTACAGTTTTATGAAGCTACTTTTGTGTGTTGAGACTTAGTGAATACTGATCGAGCCACCTTGTTTATGTGCCAAGCACTTCTTATGATACTAGAGATAGAGACTACTAATCTCATGGAGCATATATTTGAAAAGGAAAAAGCAGACAATAAATAAAAATCCAGTAGTAGTCAAAGCTAAGATCAATGATGAGACAGAAAAATTGTGTCACAGCATAGGGCCACGTTGATTTTGTGCAGCACCTTTCCTATTACCCAAGTTCTACACCAGAGGCCTATCTCTGGGCATTCTAACAAATCTGAAATGCCCCCAAAACCAAATGGAAAAAAATAATGGGAAAAAGAAAGAAAGAAACTTTAATCAGTGTAGTTGTATTGGAAAGACAAGTGATGTTAAATGTCCTGTCTTTCAGGTTTGATGTGAGTTTTGGCTTAAATAGAGAAAGAACTGGGGCCAGAGACAAGAGGTATGTGTAATAAGCAGGCATGGTCAAACTGTGGTGTGGTTTATTATTTTCTTGAGTTATGATCACACCAAGTCTTACTGGTGTTGAGGAAATTGCAGCAGTTCCAGGGACAATTTCCTCTTGCTTCATGGATTATTTATCTATTAGTTCAACAATCCTGGAATGGGGGAGAATTTAGTTCCCATGGGACTATACTGTTCCTGCTGAGGGAGGGCAATCTCTTCATGGTTGATCTGCCTGCAGGACTTACTTGGAAAATGCAGGGTAATGACTGAAGACTTCTAGGCACTACTCCAGGGCTCTGGAACAGAACAGAGTAAAAGCAAGCAGTTTGTGAAAAATGCCTCAGTTGTTCTGACCTCAATGTCTTCAGCCTTGAATGAAGCACATTATCAACTTTAGATGAATACTTCTTAAATAATTAATATGCTTATTCTTATATAAACTAGTATAGCCATTATGAAAATGCTATGGGGTTTCACAAAACAACAACTGGAAGTAGAACTATTACATAATCCAGCATTGAGCAGGAATCTGACCCAAAGTTTAATAAGGTAAAAAAAAAAAAAGAGAAATACTAAATGAAGTCAGAGGTGCCAAACTTTATCCTGCTTTTAGTTACCCATTGTGCATCAGCAATTCCGAGAATAGAGACAGGGCTTTTTAGCAAAGGCATCCTAAGTCCCTGTTTTACTCCCCTGTTTGGGTGTTTTTTCAAAACCTTATGATTTATATCCTTTGGTGGCTTCTCTGGAAGATCCTGTTCTATGATAGTGCTACTGAGTGTTTTTTGCTTCCTGTTCTCTGTTTGACTTATTTCCTCCCATCCAGATTCTCATGCACTAAATTTATCTGCTAAAGTACTGATATCAACCACCTGCCACTTAGACAAAAGGATGCTGATTATTTTTAACTTTAACATTTCAGAGATGGGGTCCTAGTTACAAATTAAATAGACCATTGATATAATGAGTCTGGCATTTAAAATATAGTTGACAAAGGCTAACTGAGAGACTCCAGGTGTGCAAGTTATGTAAAATATTTAGAACTTTTACTTTGAATGCCGGTCTGGGCAAAAGATGATAATTTGGGGGCCGGCATGGTAATAGTGGTGTGGTGAGTAGATATATTGAACAGGTAATGCCTAGAAGATTCACAAATTGAGAATTGGGGAGAAATAGGATTATAAAAGATGATTTCAAGGATTTGGCATTAGCATGTGGTAGAATGGAGTTGCCATATGGAAGGAGGAAGACAGAATGAAGAGTTTGGGGAGCTTCACAAGTTCATTTTTGTGCTGGCAGGTATGCAGACATAGGCGAATTCTCACACATTGCTGGTGGGAATGTAAATTAGCACAGCCATTATGAAAAACACTATGGGACTCCTCAAAAAAAAAAAAGAAACAACAAAAAGTAGAGCTACCATATGATCCCACAACTACATTACTGAGTGTATATCCAAAGGAAATAAAATCACTATGTCAAAGAGATATCACTTCCATGTTTATTGCAGCACTATTCATAATAGCCAAGATATGGAATTAACCTAGGTGCCCCTTTGTGGATGAATGAATAAAGAAAATGTGGCATATATATACAGTGGAATATTTGTCAGTCAAAAAAGGATGAAATTCTATCATTTAGAGCAAAATGGATGAGCCTGTGTGACATTAAGTAAAATAAGTCATACACAAAAAACACTGCGTATTTTCACTTAAATGTGGAAGCTGAAAAAGTTGATTTTATAGAAGTGGAGAGTAGAATAATGATTACCAGAGTCTAGGAAGAGTGAGAAAAAGAGGGGAATGGAGAAAGAAAGGTTAATGGGCACAGAGCTGCAGCTGGATAGGAGGAACAACTTCTAATGCTCTCTAGAACAATGGGACTGTATAGAGTGGTGGGAGTAAATTTATAATTACACAAGTGGTATGCCTTTACGCCATGTACAAACAGAGAAACAACATATATCCCATTTGTTTACATTAAAAAAAATAAATAAAAGAATAATTCTTTTTCCAAGGTAATTTCAGGTAAAAATCAAAAGTTAAATTAAATTCAATTATGCATTTATTATCATAAAAAAGGAAAGTTGGTTGTGATATACATATATATATATATCAGTTTACTTTGACATTACCTTATGAATGAAATTACTTGAAAAGTTAATAAATTTTTTCAAAATGCTAAGAATTTAATAAGTACTCAATGCTGTAAAATAATCTTGAATTTTTTAGTCAAACTGCATATCTAAAAATTATTAAAGCATGCTAAACTGTGCTTTTCAAACTTTAATGTACACATGAATTATTGTAGATTCTCATGAATTATTTTGGATTTTCCAAAATTCTCCATTTCTGACAAGCCCTAAGTGATATTTATGCAGATGATCAGACAACTATTTCATATAGTAAAGTTTTAAAGTATAGACAGACAAATAGATGCCGGTGGGCACAATATAATATAAAATGTTACTGTTACTTTTTAATCAGAAAATTAAATAATATACACCCTTTAATGAATTATGTTTTTAAAAAAACATAAATTTCATAACTCTTATTTCCTCAAAAAAATGGCAAAAAAGAATAAGACAAAAAATAGATTGAAAAACACTTAAAAGGTTGTACTTGTCCACTTTTACTACATATTTAAGAATTAATCACTGGGAGAACATTAGCAAAAAATGATGTCATCCCATTCATGAGTTTCTGGTTGTGTTGATCTGGAGTCCCAATAAAGTTCTCTGCTAGGTAATATAGGAAATGTAAACAGCTAAATTGTTAATTAGGGCAGAGATATAGTCACAAACACACCTTAAATGAATACTTTGGTTGAAATAGGTAAAATAAATAAGAAAAGACTTGAAAAAAGACTACTGAAAGTCTTATTATCAGTCAAAAGGAAATAATTATAGGGCAGACAAATGAGTAGATCAATTTGGATTCCTAGACTAAATAATTATTTAATAAGAATTGGGAGGAAAATAAACCTGAATGTGGACAAATCCAACACTGTTTTGTGGATATTTAATGTTTTGTAATACCCACTCTCCTAGTATTTATTCATTTCTGTAATACAAAGGAAGGAGAGGGTCTAAATTGGTTAAACTGATTTTCTATAATCAAAAAGAATTTAACTGTAATAGATTTGAAAACCTGTGGTTTGTGACATTTCAGAGACAGAATAATAGGCTGGATTTATATTGTATTATTTTATTGGATTACCACCTTAACCCCTTGAAGTAATTAACTGGAAATTTTTGAGGAAGCAAAAAGTTTGTTGTAGGAAGAAGACACTGAATTATGGATTAATGTCATCTGAACCAGTGCTTCTCAGTTTTCATGTGCATCTGAATCACTTGAGGATTTTGTTATGTTAGTTCTGATTCAGTAAGTCTAGGTAGGGGCCTAAAATTCTGTATTTCTAACAATGCCCCTAGTGATCCCCTTTGTGCTGGTTCACAGGCATACACAGGATAGCAAGGATCTAGAACAGTGGTTTTCAAATTTCAGTTATTTTTTCTTAAGCAATTAAGTTGTTTATTTTTATTTTATGAATAATGCTGACAGTAACATCCTTTAAAAATAATCTTTGCAAATCTGAATATTTCTTTAAAAGGCCATGTAAATTTCAAGAATTTTTATATACATTGAAAAATTGCTCAGAAAATATTGTACTAATTTAAATTCTCTCTAGTATGTTTTGATCTAACCCATTTTTACTCATTTAAATGACTGTTACCCAACAATAGCAACAATGGGGTAAATAACAATTTATACTAGAAAGAGACTTAGTATATTTTCTTGAGAGCAATGTCTCAGTATATATGAAAATTCTTGAGACTTATTCATTTAGCTGGGAAATTCTCACTTGGAATTTCTTGTGATTGCCATCCAATGAGTGTTAAGACTGAATTTGATGTGACTACTTTGTTCTCATGTTTAGTACTTTAGGTGGGATAGCTAGAATTTCTGGGGGCTATTTGAATATTTCTCTATCCTAGATATTTTCTTCCATCTGCCTAGGTTGGGCTTCCTAATAGTATTGTGACCTCAATGTAGTTGGAGTTTTTATAGTGAAGATTTAGAATATCCCCCAAAAGCCCAGGTGTTCAAGTCTTGGTATCCAATGCAGCATTGTCCAAAGGTGGGTCTTTTGGAAAGTGATTCATCCATTAGGGTTATGACATCATCAGTGGATTGATTCATTGACAGCTGAATGGGTAACTAGACAGTGGTAGAAACTGTAGGAGGTGGCACATGGTTGAAAAGCAGGTTATGGTTTCAGCAGGGGTTACCCTTGGGGGCTATATCTTGTCCTGGGCTTCTTCCCCCAACCCTGGTTTTCTGGCTACCATGAGCTGAGAAGCTTTCCTCTGCCATACCCTTCCACCATGATTTTCTGCCTTGCCTGAAGCCAAAAGCAGTGGAGCTGAAACCTCTGAATCCATGAGCCAAAAGAATTCTTTCTCATTGTCAGGTATTTGGGTCACAACTACAAAAGCAAACTTCTTACATGGCTGCTGGGTTTTACCAAAGTGAGCCTTCTAAGACACCCAGGTGGAAGCTGCAAGGCTACTTTTTACTTAGTATTGAAAGTCCTTCAGTGCCATTTCAACTGTATACTGTTGGTCAAAAGCAAGTCATAAAGATACTGACATTCAAGTGGAAGGAACTACACAGGCAGAAGTACTGGGAGATGTGTGGAGGTGGTGTATGTGTGTCATTTGTTTGAATTGTCATTTATTTCAGGAAATTTTTCAACTGTTCACTGGCTATTTTTAAATTATGAAATTAGTTCTCATGTTGCCATGAATACTTCTAATTTACTGCAGGAAAATCATGAAGAAGGGAGAGTCAGTATTTACAAATTGGTGATCCTCAATACTTAAAAGGAGATGATGTGCTTCAGTGACTACACCATCACAGATCATTATCTTAACTTTACATACATTTGCCAGTTCCTCGAGTACTTCAGGATGTATACCAAAGATTTCAACCTTTTAAAGTATATCCAGTTCAAGGTAGGCAGTTTTGTGGTGTCTTTGTGTTTGAAGTTCTTCATCAAGTAAATTAATAATGCGGCTTCATTACCAGTGCTTATGTGTAAATATTAGCTTGATATGCTCAAGTACAAAAACTCCACTCTTTGTTCTCTCTCTAAAATAGCCCTGGGAAAGTCTCTCATATATTTTGGCTGCAGATACAGAAAGATACCTGCCACCAGTATTTTCATTGTCTTAATTTCACACTCTGCTTATAATAAAGGAAATGAGGGAAATGAATAGGTAAGGGAACTTTAAATCTTTCTGGTTCCACAACTTTTCCACTATTGCTTTATTATTTTATACTTTCTGAGGCACTTTTCAATATATTATTTCATGTGATTACCAAAACAAACTGGTGAAGTACTTAGGGACTGGGAAGTTACTGAGGAAGCAAAGAAGTTAAATCTGGTGGAGAGAGTAGAACACTGAATTAGGAAACAAAACCCTGAATTCTGTCCCTTGTTCTTACAACTAATTAATTTGTGAACTGAAATGAGTTACTTTCTCAACTTGAATTTATCATAATTTTCTTTTTATGTAAAAGAAGATTATTGTACTCTATGACTTTTGGTTCCTTCCTTCTCTAAAGTCTGCTGTGATTTTCCTATAATTTATAATTATGACCATAAACAGATATATCACCTGGCTTAAAGCCCAAACCTTCCACCTTTTTCTGTTTAGCAACAATAATAAAATGGTTATATCTGGTGAAAATTTCTAAAGCCAGTCATTTACAGCCCAGTGGTACATCTCTGACCTGTTTAAGTGACAGTTCATGAACAAGTTTGCTACTGTACTAAGCAGTGATGATGCAAAGACAAAAAAAATAAGGAACTTAACTAAGTAAATATGTTTAAAGACACAGAAAAATGAAGAAAATTATTATACATATAAGTAATAAACCAAGTGATAAGTGCTATAGAGATCTATACATTGCAGCTCAGAAGAGGTATGTTTAACCCATCAGGGAAGAGGAATCAAGTTGCAGGAAAGATTTTTAGAGAAGATAGTGCCCAAGCTGAGTCTTGAGTAGAAAGGAGTCTACCAAATGAAGAAGGAATAAAAGGATGTTCCAAGTAGAAGCACCAGCTTGTGCTAAAACACATAACAGGATCTATAAATGGTACAGGATGGTTAAGGCTTAGTGTCTCTATTATTCAACCAAGACATTATAGCCAAGGCCATAGAAGCTCATTGGAATACATTCTTGATGTTTCCTTAGGCTGGCAGAGTAACCCATATTTATTGCTTTTTTTGAAAAACTAAAAATTATACCACTGATTTTCCTATCTCACTGCCTCTTTCTCTATAATTACTTATAAAGTGGGCATATGTAAAAAGCAAAGAGAGATTCCTTTAAAAAAATAAGAGCCACTGAAATATTTTCCTGCTCTAACATGAAAGGGAACCTCATAGTCACATGTTTGAGGTTAGTCAAAGGGAATAGAATTGGGTGTCAGAAGACATCAGAGAGTTTGGGGATGTCTGGGGTTAGTGGAGGAATAGGTGTTTAGTGTACAGAGTGTCACAGAATTACAGGATAAATTCAGGATTTACTCAGGTGCTACAATGCCTTAAGGCAGAGACTAAAAATCCTCACAAATCTTACTTTTCTAGTGGTACAGGAGAGTACATTAGTCTGTCAACTCCATTTTACTTTATGTGCCTTATGGAAGTCTTATCATTTGGACCACAACCTCAAACAAAACTGTTTTTATAGAGTATGAAAATCAAATATTCTTGCAAGGACCCTAATGATGTGATGGTACCTGCAGTATCAACCTTTTGTGTAACATTTTGCCGGATAAGTCATGTCTGGGAAGATATACACTGTACTGGCTATGGTTACAGTCCCCTGTGTATGTTACTTTTCTTTCAGATCACTGTGTAAGGTGTGAAGAAGAGGCCTGATTTCTCTACTTCAGGCCAATGGGAGGTGGTCACTGAGTGTTAAGGGAAAAAGGAAGCTAATATCTTTGATGGAGTCATGGTTTGCACTGGCCATCACACTAATGCTCACTTATCCCTGGAAAGCTTTCCAGGTGAGTGACCTACCAGAAAAGAGGTTGACCCTTAAGCCATGTCTTTGACACTGAGGAAAAGAAGGTTGTGGTCTGAGTGATTTTTACTTTGGGGTGAAATAAGGCTTAGCCTAATTGTGCATGTTCCCTTGAAAGTGGTATAATTTGTATTATTGCCATTTGGGCAATGGTAATTTTAGAGTTTAGAGGTCTGTGAACAATCATGCTCCCACATACTGCCATTTCAGTCAAGGCTGGAATACATTCAGAATGGTAATCCAATAAGATTATAATTGCAGACTGAAAAATTCCTATTGACTGAGTAGTATCACAGACATTATAATACCATGGTGATATTGATGTACAAACCCATCTGCATTGTCAGTTGTATAAAATTATAGCTCACACAATTATGTATGTGGTACATAATAATAATAAACAACCATGTTACTGGTTTATGTACTACATTTAGTGTAGAGTATACTGCTTCTACTTAAAGAAACATTTACTGTAAAGCAGACTGCCATGTTACACCAAGTAGCCTCACATGTCTCATGTTTATTGTGGATCTTGATTGCATCAGGAGGCTACATCAAGTGACTGGCCTAAACAATCTATACTTATGTAAGTACTTCTGTGATGTTTTCACAATAATGAAACCAACTTACAGCAATTTTTTGAGAATGTATGTATTTCTGACAAGTAGAACATGATTGTATTTAGTTTCACAATGACTTTGGTCTTTGTAAGGATCAAAAAGGAAGACTGTGGAATGCTTACACAGCATTCATTCAGATGTGGAATTTTTTAGTGATGGAGAAAATAAACAAATATTGAGTTTCTAAGGGTTAAATGAAAGCTTAAGTAATTTAGTTTGTTTGGGGCCTGAACTTTCTTTTTCTAAAAAGTGCACTTTAAGTATATCCTAGAGTATACAGAAACATATATACTCTAATTGAAATGGGAGTATGTATCTAAGGGAATGAAAAGACAACAGAGAATGGCAGTTTTCTGAGGCAGTTTGGATTTGTGAGTCTGCAAATTCAAAATACAAACTACATACAATAAAGGAATCACAAGTTACTATTCTGGGGCTATGGAAGAAAAAATAAGCAAATGTATTCAGAATGACAAGAATAGCTGAATAAAGGGAGATCATATGGAGAATGTGTGCTTCAACTTTAAATTCTACAAAAGAATGATTTTACAAATGATATCCATCATATAAACTATCATCCAAAATTATTTTATGTTCTCTTGCAGGAATTGAGAAGTTCAAAGGTCAGTACTTCCATAGTCAAGACTATAAAAACCCAGAGGAATTGGCTGGAAAAAGAGTCTTTATAATTTTTGAAAATTCTGGAGGAGATCTGACTGTAGAAATTAGCTACACAGCCAAGCAGGTTTGAGTCAATGATTTACTTTGCTTCATTCTATCTTCAGTCTTATCAAGAAGGTAGACCCAACAGAGTATGGATGGCTGCACACTGCCCATCAGTACCAGTGGCAAATATGGGGCTTGGTTTCATTGCCTCAATTGGCATCATGATTGATGCTAATGGAGGGGCATGATTACTGATTAGAATTCCACTCTTCAGTTGGCTTTATACTAAGGAATAAGTTCACTGTTTCAGGCTGCACTCAGAATCCCAGTTAGGACTGAGACTGTAGCTCAGTGGCAAAGTGCTGGCCTGACATGTGTGAGGCACTGGGTTCCATCCTTAGCACCACAGAAAAATAAACAAATAAAACAAAGGCATACTTTCCATTTACAACTACAAAATTTTTTTTTAAAGAATCCTAGTTAGCCTCTCCCTGGCATTGATGAAGACCAGGTATTTGTTGGAAGAGGTTGTGTAAATGCAATATTGAGAGTGTGAATTGTCCACTGACCAGAAGAAATGCCATGTTTTCAAATAAAGGAAGGCACATTTTGATAATTAAAAACTTTTACTTAATGGATTGTGGGTGAGTTTCCTTTTTGCCACTCAAATGGATAAAAAAGAAGCAATCTAATCTTTCCAAAAATATATGGATATCAGCACTTACCCACTGAGCCACTTCCCTAGTCCTTTTTATATTTTATTTAGAGACAGGGTCTCACTGAGTTGATTAGGGCATTACTAAATTGCTGAGGCTGGTTTTGCACTCATGATCCTCCAGCCTCAGCCTCTGGAGCCACTGGGATTATAGGCATGCACCACTGAGCCCAGCCTATTCCATGATTTTTAATGAGTCCTAAATGTGGTAAGTGCTAGTGAAGTTCAGAGGATGGAGAGAGAATTCTCAGCCAGAAAGGTCAGTGATGTTCTCATAGAGGAAGCAAACTTGATCTGAATCTTAAAAATGAATGGGCTGTGGAGAATTTAAAAGAGGAGAACTTTTCAAGCACACATTAACTTTAAACAGAAATATAGTGGTGGATCACAGTGAGATATATTCTTGGACAGTGTTTGGGAAGGAAATGGCAGGAAATTTTTTAAAAAGATTGTACAGAACTAAAATGCCACACTGGTGAGTTTGAACTTAATCTTGAAAAAAGTGGGAGTGCATTCAGATTGTGAGACAGAATGATAAAAGTAAACAATATTTTCCATGCCTTAGGTATTCCTCAGCACCAGGAGTGGGGCTTGGATCCTGAATTGTGTAGGGGATGATGGATATTCTTTTGATGTGGTACACTTTTATCAACTTAAACATCTTATATCAAATATATGTGGCCAAGCATTAACAAATAAATTTTTGGGAAAAAGTATGAATCAAAGATTTGATTATGAAATGTTTGTCCTGAAGCCTAAACACAGATATGTTCTCAGGATGGGAATGGAGGTGATATTGGCTAAGATCCAAGAACAAGGATTGTTCACACAGGCTAACAGAGCTATCTCTACCTATAAATTAAGAAAATCCAGAGAATCTGAAATTCAATTTTTACCTTATCAACCACAGAAGAACAAGATCTGATGGTCTAAAGTATATCTGTCACTTATTCTCATTGTCATTAATGATATTCTTATTCTGTCAGGTATCAGTTCTTTTTATATTGTGCCCAACAACAACAAAAAGGTAGTACAGGGCAGTGCACCATTCAGTCAGTGAACAAATATGGGGCACCTGTTGTGAGAAAGACATTATATTGGGCATGAAATACAGAGAGAAAAGATATGATAATACAAATAATACCTTATTTTTTTTGAAGAGTTTTTAAAGACAAGCACAGTGATGAATTATATGTATTATCTCATTTAACCCTCACAAATGGCCCTGGGGTTCTGTACTTTTTTATGTCCATTTTACAGATTTAAAAAATTAAAACTAAGATAAACTAAGTAATTTGCCCAAGGAAAACTTGAGTAACAAATGAAAGACTTCAGAATGGATCTTACCTTAAAAGTATAAGTGAGAAGATAGAAAACAGCATATGACAAAGAAATGCATAGAATGCAGAATATAAAGAATGAGGTTCTCATATAGCCAGGAGGATCATTGTGAAATCATTTTCATATACTGACTTTAAATGATTTTTTTCTAATTTCTATTTTTGAAAATGTTCAGATCTACAGAAAAGCAGTTCAATAATAAATACATTGAACATTCATATATCTTTTACCTAGATTCACCTATCAAATATGGCCATATTTGCTTTTTCTGTTTTCCCTTTTAGAAGATAGGAAGATTCAAACAATATGTAGTATACATACATACTTAAGAACTTTTTTTAAAAGTCAAAATCATTAATATATATCTAAGAAAAAGGGCACTCCATTATATACCATAATACAATTATCATATTTGGGAAATTTAACATTGATAAAATACATTATCTATTTTCCACAGATGTCCCAATAACATTCTTTTCTTTTTTCTATGGGTATTAGGGTTTGAACCCAGAGTTACATTACCACTGATTTACATCCCAGCCCTTTGTATTTTTTTAGGTAGGTCTCATAAGTTGCTTAGGGCCTTGCTAAATTGCCTCAGCAATTTGAATTCAATTAGTGAGATGATACTTGGATGCTCTGTTTAACAACAAATTTTTCATTTAGTTATTTAAGCATGAATATCTTTTGTAGTTGCAAAACAAATTGAGGTGTTATGGAATAATAAGAGATAGGTAAATAGTGTCTGCATGTAGCATTCTAATTATAATATCTTATAATAGCAAAAGGCACATTATAGCCTGAGACCTGCACATAATCTATATATCTAGACTATATGGCAAAGGTAGAAGAGTAGTTGAATATATCTCTAGGTTATCAGATAAGAAATTTTTTGTATTTTCTATCTGAAGTATGATTGGCAAAGATTTTCTCCCACTATGTAGGCTCTTTCTTCACATTGCTGATAGTTTCCTTTGCTGAGAGAAAGCTTTTAAGTTTGAATCTATCCCAGTTGTTGATTCTTGCTTTTATTTCTTGTGCTATGGGAGTCCTGTTGAGGAAGTCTGGTCCTAAGCCGACATGTTGAAGATCTGGACCTATAAGATGCAGGGTCTCGGGTCTGATTCTGAGGTCCTTAATCCATTTTGAGTTTAGTTTCATGCACGCTGAGAGATATGGGTTTAGTTTCATTCTGTTGCATATGGAATTCAAATTTTCCCAGCACCATTTGTTGAAGAGGCTATCTTTTCTCCATTGCATATTTTTGGTCCCTTTGTCCAGTATGAGAAAATTATATTTATTTGGGTTTGTGTCCGTGTCCTCTATTCTGTTCCATTGATCTTCCTGTCTAGTTTGGTACCAATACCATGCCGTTTTTGTTACTATTGCTTTGTAGTATAGTTGAAGTTCTGATATTGCAATGCCCCTTGCTTCATTTTTCCTGCGAAGGATTGCTTTAGCAATTCTGGGTTTCTTATTCTTCCAGATGAATTTCATGATTGCTTGTTCTATTTCTGTAAGGTACGTCATTGGGATTTTAATTGGAATTGCATTGAATCTGTGCAGCACTTTTGGTAGTATGGCCATTTTGACAATATTAATTCTGCCTATCCAGGAACATGGGAGATCTTTCCATCTTTTAAGGTGTTCTTTAATTTCTTTCTTTAGTGTTCTGTAGTTCTCATTGTAGAGGTCTTTCACCTCTTTTGTGAGATTGATTCCCAAGTATTTTATTTTTTTTGAGACTATTGTGAATGGGTTAGTTTTCCTAACTTCTCTTTCTGAAGATTCATTACTTATGTATAAAAATGCATTAGATTTATGAGCATTGATCTTATATCCTGCTACATTACTCAATTCACTTATGAGTTCTAAGAGTTTTCTGGTGGAATTTCTTGGTTCCTCTAAGTATATAATCATACCATCAGCAAATAGGAATAGTTTGAGTTCTTCTTTTCCTATTCGTATCCCTTTAATTTCTTTTGTCTGTCTAATTGCTCTGGCTAGAGTTTCAAGGATGATATTGAATAGGAGTGGTGAGAGAGGGCATCCCACCCTTGTTCCAGATTTTAGAGGGAATGCTTTCACTTTTTCACCTTTAAGAATGATATTAGCCATGGGCTTAGCGTAGATGGCCTTTACAATGTTAAGGAATGTTCCCACTATCCCTATTTTTTCTAGTGTTTTGAGCATGAAGTGGTGCTGTATTTTATCAAATGCTTTTTCTGCATCTATTGAAATAATCATGTGATTCTTGACTTTAAGTCTGTTGAGATGGTGAATTATATTTATTGATTTCCTGATGTTGAACCAACCTTGCATCCCTGGGATGAAACCCACTTGATCATGGTGCACTATCTTTTTAATATGTTTTTGTGTGTGATTTGCTAAAATTTTCTTCAGAACTTTTGTGTCAATGTTCATTAAGGATATTGGTCTAATATTTTCTTTCCTCGATGTGTCTCTGTCTAGTTTAGGTATCAGGGTGATATTGGCTTCATAGAATGAGTTTGGGAGAGTTCCTTCCTCTTCTATTTCATGGAATATTTTGAAAAATATTGGAATGAGCTCTTCTTTAAATGTTTTGTAGAACTTGGCTGAGAAACCATCAGGTCCTGGACTTTTCTTTGTTGGTATGCTTTTGATGACTTCTTCTATTTCATTACTTGAAATTGGTCTATTTAAATTGTGTATGTCCTCCTCGTTCAGTTTAGGCAATTCATACATCTCTAGAAACTTGTTGTTATCTTCGAAATTTTCTATTTTGTTGGAGTATAGATTTTTAAAATAGATTCTAATTATATTTTGTATTTCAATCGTGTCTGTTGTGATATTTCCTTGTTCATTCCAAATTTTTGTGATTTGGGTTTTCTCTCGTCTTCTCTTTGTTAGTGTGGGTAAGGGTTTATCAATTTTGTTTACTTTTTCGAAGAACCAACTATTTATTTTGTCAATTTTTTGTATTGTTTCTTTTGTTTCAATTTCGTTGATTTCAGCTCTGAGTTTAACTATTTCCTGTCTTCTACTACTTTTGGTGTTGGTCTGTTCTTCTTTTTCTAGGGCTTTGAGCTGTAGTGTTAAGTCATTTATTTGTTGAGTTTTACTTCTTTTATTGAATGTGCTCCATGAAATAAATTTTCCTCTAAGTACTGTTTTCATAGTGTCCCAGAGATTTTGATATGATGCTTCTTTGTTCTCATTTACCTCTAAGAATTTTTTAATTTCCTTCCTAATATCTTCTGTTGTCCATTCATCATATAATAGCATATTGTTTAATCTCCAGGTGTTGGAGTAATTTCTGTTTTTTACTCTTTCATTTATTTCTAATTTCAATCCATTATGATCTGATAAAATACAAGGAAGTGTCTCTAACTTCTTGTATTTGCTAACATTAGCTTTGTGGCATAATATATGGTCTATTTTAGAGAAGGATCCATGTGCTGCTGAGAAGAATGTTTATTCACTCTTGGTTGGATGTTATATTCTATAAATGTCTGTTAAGTCTAAATTATTGTTTGTGTTATTGAGTTCTATGGTTTCTTTGTTCAATTTTTGTTTGGAAGATCTATCCAGTGGTAAGAGAGGCGTGTTAAAATCACCTAGTATTATTGTATTATGGTCTATTTGGTTTCTGAGATTGAGAAGGATTTGTTTGACATACATGGGTGAGCCACTGTTTGGGGCATAGATATTTATGATTGTTATGTCTTGCTGATTTATGGTTCCCTTAAGCAGTATGAAATGTCCTTCTTTATCCCTTCTGCCTAACTTTGGCTTGAAGCCCACATTATCTGAAATGAGGATGGACACCCCAGCTTTTTTGCTGGATCCATGTGCATGGTATGTTTTTTCCCATCCTTTCATCTTTAGTCTATGGGTATCTCTTTCTATGAGATGAGTCTCTTGCAGGCAACATATTGTTGGATCTTTCTTTTTTATCCAATCTGCCAGTCTATGTCTTTTGATTGATGAATTCAGGCCATAAATATTCAGGGTTATTATTGAGATATGATTTGTATTCCTGGTCATTTGACTAATTTTATTCATTTATTTGTTTATTTTTGACACGACTTGGTTCCTCTTTATTTGAGAGTTCCTTTAGGCTAGCTCCTCCCTTTGCTGATTTGCTTCTTTGTTTTTCATCTCTTCTTCATGGCATATTTTGCTGAGAATGTTCTGTAATGCTGGCTTTCTTTTTGTATATTCTTTTAGCTTTTGTTTATCATGGAATGATTTTATTTCATCATCAAATCTGAAGGTAAGTTTTGCTGGGTATAAGATTCTTGGTTGGCATCCATTTTCTTTTAGGGCTTGAAAAATGTTATTCCAGGCCCTTCTAGCTTTTAAGGTCTGTATTGAAAAATCTGCTGATATCCGTATTGGTTTCCCCCTGAATGTAATTTGATTCTTTTCTCTCACAGCCTTTAGGATTCTGTCTTTATTTTGTATGTTAGGTATTTTCATTATAATGTTTCTTGGTGTGGGTCTGTTGTAATTTTGTGTATTTGGAGTCCTATAAGCCTCTTGAACTTGATTTTCCATTTCATTCTTCAGATTTGGGAAATTTTTTGAAATTATCTCATTGAATAGATTGTTCATTCCTTTGGTTTGTTTCTGTAAGCCTTCCTCAATCCCAATAATTCTCAAATTTGTCCTTTTCATGATATCTCATAGTTCTTGGAGATTCTGTTCATGATTTCTTACCATCTTCTCTGTTTGTTCAACTTTGTTTTCGAGGTTAATATTTTGTCTTCAATATCTGAGGTTCTGTCTTCCAGGTGTTGTATCCTATTGGTTATGCTTTCTATGGAGTTCTTAATTTGGTTTATTGTTTCCTTCATTTCAAGGATTTCTGTTTGGTTTTTTTTCAATATCTCTAACTCTTTATTGAAATGGTCTTTTGCTTCTTGTATTTTCTCTTTGAACTGTCATTTGGTGCATTCATTCACTGCCTGCTTTTGCTCTTTCATTTCATTGTTTGCTTCCCTTATCATGTTAATTATGTACAATCAGAACTCCCTTTCTGACATTTCTTCTGCCATGCTGTCATTGGATTTTATTGATGTAACATCCAGATATTTTTGAGGCATTTTCTTCCCTTGTTTTCTCATGTCGTTCAGGTATCAGTGGACTGCTGAGATGTTGCAGATTTCCTCTATTGACTTATAATGTCCCTGAAGATTGCTAGTGTATCCCCTCTTATCCTTCAGTAGCCTGAAGTCTTGGAGGAAGTTGATACTGCAGTGCTCCCCAAGGAAGCTGCCTCTCTAGGGGTGGTGGTCTTCAGGTGGGGTATATTCCCTGCTAGTGGGCAGAGGTGCCTCTACTTGTTGACCAATGGTCATCCAAAGGGGAACTAGGCTGTGGGCTGAGGCAAGGCCTGTTTGGGCCTGTGTCTCTGATTTTACCGTCCTTGTGGGAAAACCTCACCCGGCAGGGAAGACTCACCCAATGGGGAGGTCTCGCTGATCAGTTCCCCTCCTAGAGGTTCCCCTCAGTCCACACCTACCGCCTGGGCAGGACAGCCTTCCCAGGCAATGTTCCCAGGGCCCCAGACCTACCTCCTCTGCCTAGATGCCCTGCTCTTCGCAGAAGAGTCTCCTTAGGTAGCCCATCCTCAGAGAAGCCGCCCGCAGTCCTGGAACCTTCGCTCTGCCCCTCAGCTTGTCTCTGTGTAGCTCTTTCAACAAAGGGTGCCTAGGTCCCCGGACTGGACCATGCTTTGCACCTAATCGCCTGGCTATGCGACCCCTCCTCTGAGCAGCCACCGGGAGCCTCCTACATATGTTCCAAGCCCCAGTAACCCGCTGCTCGCCTCTTCCTCCAGGCAGCCACCCAGTGTTCTGTGTGGGCGCTTGGAGACCAAGCAACTCACTGCGCACCTCCTCCTCCTCAGGACAGCCCCCCCCATTGTTCAGGAGGTTGCTGAGTCCAAATAGCTCGCCACCCAGCTCTTCCTCTGGCAGCCACCGGAGCCCCGGCAGGTTGCTCCGAAACCAAGCCTTGTGCTGTGAGGCCTCCTCTGCAAAGTTCCCCGCTATCCATGTTTACCACTCCAGCGGGGGAAGGGGTGTCTTGCCGGGCAACTCTACTTCACAAAGTTCCCTGCGTACCGGGGCTGCCGCCCCATCCGGGATGCCTGCCCAATGGGAGAGATTCACCCGGCAGCTTTGAGTTGGTCCCAAGTCGCTCACTATCTCCTCTTTTGAATCCTGAGTCCTGGAGCAACATGAAATGCAGCCGCCCTCTAGTCCACCATCTTGAAACCCCCCTCACCACATTTTCTATATATATTTATCTGTTGAAGAGCACCTAGTTTGGTTCTATAGCATTGCTATCATGAATTGAGTGCTATAAACATTGATGTGGTTGTGTCACTGTAGTCTGCTGATTTTAAGACCTTTGGGTGTAAATCAAGGAGTGGGATAACTGGGTCAATTGGCAGTTCCATTCCAAGTTTTCTGAGGAATCTCCATACTGATTTCTACAGTGGTTGCAAAAGTTTGCAGTCCACCAGCAATGTATGAGTGAACATTTTCCCCTACATCCTTGCCAACATTTACTGTTACTTGTATTCTTGATATATTTCTGACTGAGATGAACTCTCAGTATAGTTTTAATTTGCATTTTTCTCAAGACTAGAGATGTTGAGCATTTTTTCATATTTTTTGACCATTTCCATTTCTTCTCTGAGGTGCCTGTTTGGTTCCTTTGCCCATTTATTGATTGAGATTTGGAGGATTTTTGGTATTAAGTTTTTTGAGCTCTTTGTATATCCTTGAGATTAATGCTCTGAGATGTAGATGGTAAAGATTTTCTACCATTCTGAGAGCTCTTTTGATTGCTTCCTTTTTTGTGAAGAAGATTTTTATTTGATACCATCCCATTTATTGATTCTTAATTTTACTTCTGCTTTAGGAGTCTTAAGTAGGGTGTTGGTTCCTGTGCTGACATAATAGAGAGTTGGGACTACTTTTTCTTCTAATAGGGGCAGGGTTTTTAGTCTAATGCCTAGATCAGCAAGACCTTTTCTTGGGCAGCCTCTGAAATTGTGAAAAATCCAAACATAATAGCAAAAGAATGTCACATGCCTAGATGGCCATTTGAACAGAGGTGAATGGAGGAGAGTTAAGCCTCAGAATAGAGAGAAGCCAGATGACTTTGAAGTTTCTTTCTAAAGAAGAAATTCTTTGATCCTATAATTATTATAATGAAATTTGTTATCATTAGTAGTATTTAATTAAAACTATTCAATGTTTTCTTTGGAATTATAGCTTACTGTTTACTAGTGAGAACCTCATGATGTCAGAGGGAAAAATATAGTGCTATATAGTTAATAGGTAAAAAACATCTTTCCAAATGTCTGACATTTCTTAATTTCTTACAGTCTATGCAGTAGTTCATGTACTTTTTAAGAGCACTGGACCACCAAATCCACGTAGTCAATGGTTGGCTTAATTTTAGTCATATTAAATGGATATTTTAATTAGATCAATTAAATAAGGGGAGAAAAATTCATTAACATAGGTTAGATCATATTAGTATGCTTGAAGAAATTGGGACTCTTATTCCATTCCCAAGTAACTTGCTAAATAAAATTGGAAACATGAGTATTTGGAAGAATCTGCATTATGGGTATGAGAGTAGGTGATCTGAAGAAAAATGTACAAAAATTCAACTTCTTATGGTAGCAGAAGCGTAGCACACATTCTTCCAGTTTTTGCAAAGAAGAAATCTTCAGAAGAATCCCTGACTTTACCAAACTTCCAATAGGAACCCTGAATTTTTCATTCTAGTTATGGCTTACCTGTCTACCTACCAAATTCTTGTTTTTCTCCTCCCTCAATTTTATTTTCACTAGTTCATCTTTGACCTAGTTTCTCCTAGTCTTTCAAGCCTGCCCAGCTCAGTCTGTCCTCTTCTTTGGTCTGTTTTCCTTCTACCAATCCCATTTTTCTTCTTCCTTAATTCCCTGGAATCATTGCCCTCTTGTCAAGGGAAATATTCCATCCTTTTCCATAACATTGAACCCACATTCTTGCCATAAATGAAATCAAGTTTCTTTGTTCTTTGCCTGTTTTGTCAGTCTCACAAGGGTTCTTTCATTCAGCAACTTTCTTTCCTTGAAAACCATATCAAGTTATACTAATTCTTTGAATTATCAGAAGGTATAATGTCATAGGGTGACATTTAGGTTCCACCACACATTGGTATAACCTGTTTTTTAAGGTTCATTTTTTTACTAGTCTTTAACACACATCAAGTCTTCTAGAAGCACTGGATGACTTACTCACTAAGCAACAATATAGCAGATATCCTTGTACTGAGAGCTTTTGTTTCTGATGTTCTTTTCTTAGTATGCCCTCTCTTTACTTTCTTTATACAGAACAAACCTATGCATATTTCCTCCCCCATTTATTAGTATATTGAAAGCTCTTTAAATAATCATGTTTATTTACCTTTCTATTCCAAGGCTGGACCAATGCCTAGCACATAGAAGATATCTAATGTCACTTCTAATGAATACAGTATGGCCTTCAAGCAAATGAAGTTCTGAGTTCTGTAGTAGAAACTTCATAAGATCTCAGCTTATCAAGTGCCTTGACCAATTTCTCTTCATGTTAAAAGTCTGAACTAGTCTGGAAGACCAGTATGGCACCCATATCTCTTTTCTCTTGTAACATTATACCAAAATGTGCAGGGCAAGTCAGGATTTCAGAAAGTCAGGATTACACAAATACAGCATGCCTTACTCCTGAGAGTAGACCTTGAAAGACCCTTTAACATAGATCTTAATTTAGGCTCTTTTTATTCTCACATTGTCATGGGACCCTGGGAAAATAAACTTCAATTCCTCACTGTTCTTCAGCAACATTATGCAGCAAACATTTACTGATCTCTCAGTATATATGATCTCCTAGTGCAGAAAAAACAGAAAAACAGAAAATCCCTATCTTCATGGAACTCAGAGCCATAGAAGGAAGATAGACAAGAAACAAACATTTAATGTGTTCATTCACTTCACAGATATTTACTGCATCCTAAGCAGATGGTCTAGTAACAATGTAGAGGAGCTAATATGGGAACAGTGTGCAACAAGTACCCAATTCTACCATGGCTATATACTAAAAGAAAAAAGGAAATTTTGATATATGAATGGGAAAATCACCAATATTCATATAAAGTTAGGGCAAAATGACAGTAAATTGAATTCTGGGTATTACAAGTAATTGAGAATGTTGGGAAATAATGTTATAGGAATTAAGAAAAATGAAGTCAGGGGTATTCATAGAGGTGATATCAAGAAAGTACTTGGCTGCCATGCAAGAAGTTTTTTTGTATAAGTGTATGCTATAGAGAACCACTGAAAGATTTTAACTGGAAGAGGAGAACTCAAATCAGATTTGCAATTTAGAATACATGTTAGAGGGAGTAAAATGGGAATGTAAGTCCAAGTAAGACCTCATGAAGTCTTTAAACCAAAGTAATGGCAATTAAATGAATAGGAGGTAACAAACTTGAATGAAACTTCATAGGAACTTTAAAAAAGGATTTGGTGGCAGAATACATGTTGGGGATAAGAGAGAAAAGAATCTTCCCAGGTGCTGTGGCCATTATTGTAAACTAGGAATATAAAAATGGGAGCAAGATTTGGAGGGATATAAGAAATATGATACAATATGTGTCTAAATAAGATAATACTGAAAGTTAATGAATTCAAAGAGAACTGCATCTCAGAATGTTGTAAATATTTTGGTCCATCAAATCTTAAGAGATTTTTGTTATTGTTGTTTATGAACTGTCACCACCAATAAATAGATCTCTACCCCCTCCTCCTCCATAGAGTTTCAAGCTAATAAATGCAAGATTTACTTGCATTTTTTTACTCCCTCTGACATGTATTCTAAATTGCAAATCTGATTTGAGTTCTCTCCCAATCAAAATTCTTCAGTGGTTCTCTATAGCCTACATTAAATACAAATTTCTTGCATGGCAGCCAAGAAATTTCTTGATATCACCTCTATGAATACCCTATAAGCAATAATTGGAAATAAGCTCTCAAAAAGTATTTCTTTAGCATCCTGAAAGACCTGTGATTAATTACAAAGGAAACATTCCCATTCTTCCTTATTGATTTAAAAGTAAAAATTTCTGTAGCTAAAATGAGAAAACCATCAAAAAACACAGTAAGCTCTGAGTATTGAACTTCTGACTTCTGTGTTTCAGGAGGTGCATATCAGGGTAGTTAATGGAGTGTGCCCAGAAAAGGGCAACTAGAATGGCAGAGAGCATGAAACCTGTTATATAAAAAACCTGTGCTGGTTAACCAGATAATGAGAAGATTAAAGTAGTTATGACAGGTGCTTTTCGCATATTCTAAGACCTGTCAGGTGTTAAAATTCAATTCTGTGGCTCCATAAGGAAGAGCTAGTTTCAATGATGCAAGTATAATAAAAGTAGATTTGGGGATCAGTACAAAAAATAATGTTCCAGCAACTACAGCAATCAATTATATCATCTCCTTACATGGTGGTGAGATCTCAAGACCAGAGACTTTTGAGGAGGAATGAGATGATCACTTGATATTGTATTGTAGAAAGAAGGATTGGACTGAGTAAGACACATTCCTGTACTGAAATTCTACATTCCAGAATTTTATAGAGTAACACTTTAGGATTGTGGCTTAAATTTTCTACATGGCATAGTGCCTATATATCTGGTCATAAGGCTATATATCTTGCAAAAGGTTAATTGTTTGAGTTAGAGTTGTTTATATGAACTTAAATGTGATTCTGCCTTTGTCTAGCCATATACTTGGTGTTAGATCCTAGTACAGGAGCTGTTTGTATATTAATACTTAAATTTACTTGTCAAGATTGGGTATTATGAGTTACCCTTGGCCTTACCCCCCACACAAACTTCTATCTAACATAAGAGGTTAGAAGGTGAGACTTATCTTCCATAGGACTTTAGCATAAAATGTGATTGAGAATTTATGTTTACTTCATTTACTCTCCATTGTATAAAATATCATTTTTATTAAGATACCTGTGTAAGTGCATTTCTTCAGTCCCCTCCTTTTTTGAGATGGTGTTTTATTGCATTGCTTAGGTTGATTGAACCCCTGGACTCAAATTATCCTCCTACTTCTGCCTCCCAAGTATTGGGACTGAAGGTTGTGTCACCACATCCAACTTGACTTTTGACCTTGTATCTCATTGTCCATGTGCTTTTAAGACCATTTGTCATTTCCATGTGTCCATATTTCATTTACCAATTCAAAAATTATGTTAGGGAGGAGGCAGGTATTTGTTGAAAAGCAGAGTACAGTAAACATGTTAAGACAAAGCAGAATAAAGTAAGCTATACATATTGATACAGGTGAATATTCTTTATCCGAAATGCTTAGGACTAGAGGTGTTTGGAACTTCATGTATTTTTAGAGTTTGAAATATTTGCATATACATAATGGCCTATCTTGGAGATGGAACTCAAATCTAAAAATGAAATTCACTTATTTTTCATATGTACCTTATACCACATATGTACCTTATTACCACAAGGTAATTTTATACAATAGTTATTATGTACATGTTTTTTGACTGTGAGCTATCACATGAGGTCAAGTGCTGAATTTTCTACTTGTGGCATCTTGTCAGTGTTCAAAGAATATTGGGGCTTGGAACATTTCAGATTTCTGTTATTCCTATTAGGTATGCTCTACTTATTATATTTCGATGGTGGAAGGATCAGGTAATCAAGCAAACTATAATCTCTTTGAGTACAGAAAATTATCCTGTATTTCTTTGAATTTCTCATAACACAGTAACTGTTAATAGGATCATTGTTTTACTGAGGTAATTTACATTCAATTTTTAAATTTTTTTCTTTAGGGCTAAAGAATTTTTTTTCACAGTGTGAAATGATGGCAGGTATAACTAAAACTCAAGAGGAAATTGCAGAAAGATAAGAAATTCTCCCAGGATGCTGTATGGTAACTTTTTCTACTTATTTCTTAATACAAACAATATTTTACTACATTTCAGTTTCCTCTTGTTAATTTGAGAATTCTGATTAAAAAGGGAACAATATTTGTGACAACTGAATGGGGAAATATTACTCACAGTTTCAATATGGATGAGAAAGGAGAGAAAACTCAAGAAAAGGGTATAAAGAATATGTTTAGGTCTTAAAAGAAAAGTTAGGTAGAAAAAAAACTCATGGAGAAGAAAGTTAGGTATGTTATTTTGGGAGGAATTACTTGAAGCAGTAATAAAGGTGCAAAAGGAGGGAAGAGTATGTTGAATGAATAATAATTTCAAATCTGTTAAGTAGATTTACAAATCTGAAGTGAGTGCTTTGCTGGCTATCATCAGGTGAATAGCACATGAAGGTTACAGTGGCTTGGAGCATAAAAAGTCCATGTGACTTGGTAAGGTGATAACATCAGCTGGCTGCTTAGTGCTGTGGTGAACACAATGATTCAGAAGTCTGAACTTGAGCTCAATCCTAGGGTTGTTTTTATTCATAAAAAGTGGAAATTGATTGTTGAAGTCCCCAAAATAGTGATTTTCTGCAACTGACTATACTAGCATAACTCCCCTATCTTGGAGAAAGAGAAAGTAATTTATTATTTAATCTCATCCTTACCAGGTCCTCTCCTATTTTCTTCCCCTCTTTCATTGTCAAAACATCTAAAGTTTCTACATCCTATGCTCTCAGGCCTCTCTCCTTGTTCCCTGGAGTCTCTGTATTTTAAATTCACCTCCTTACTCCTGCCACTGTTCCCTTGGAGGTCATCCATGACTAGATTCCAATCTCTCACTACTGAACTTGGCATTTTTAAACATTTTTCCTTGGAGTGCTTTCTTTCTCTTCTTTTCTGGCACTAAACTCTTTTATTTGGACTTTTCTGCTTTCTTTCCTTTGACTTATTCTTGTCCCACCACCTTCTGACTATAAGCAGTTCCCAAGGATATAATTTGAACTTTATTAAGGGTTGACAGTTACAGTCAGCCTTTCATTTGTACATGGAGCTTATTTAATCCTCATAACAATCCTGCAAGGCTGGAACTAGTGAATCCTTTTGTGAAATCTTCATGAAAACTCCAGCTCTTGATCTACTGCTATAAGATAAATAAATGCATGCATACAAACACCTGAGTTAATATCATCTCCAGAAAGCAAAGCTCTCAAATTCTTTCCTAATTCATCTCAAAATCCAGCCCCATTTTGATAAAGTACTACTTGACCATCTATCAGTTCCTTCAGAATTCCATCTCAAGAATTCTACCTAAAATTTATTTTCTAATCATTTTTTCCTGTCCTCATTTTTGGATCCCTCAATCAGCTTAATTTGACTTTCCTCTTATTTCCTTTGTGTTCCATTGTTCTTTCTTTTTATTATAGAAAGTAGCAAGTGAAAGTCTCCTAGTCACACTTCTTCCACATATTTTACTGTTCAGCACATTTTCCCACTAAAAAGTATTTTTAACTCTCCAAATCTGCACTTGGTTTAATCATTTCATCTGGTTCCATCTGGAGGGCCACTTCTTTTTATAGGATAAGTCACCCTCCCTCATACTTTCAGGATTCCAATTTAACATTTTCCCTGGAAAACCCTGATCTGTGGATACCCACTACCCCACCACCACTGTCCTCATAAAATAATTGAGAATCTCATGTTTGAGGACTTTTGTGGTGAGTTCCCTCTTTTGCATCAATCTTCTGAATCTGGAATGCTGTCCATTCTTGTTTTCTACTAATGTAGGCAATGACCATAAATATTCTTTGACCCATTCCTGCTTTATTCTTTCACTTTGCTGATGTTCCCTGATTTTAATCCTTTTCTTTGTTCTCATCTTATCTATATCTTTCACATCCTTCAAGGGCCTAGTATATCTCTCTTTTAAGTGCCCTTTTTTTCATTTCCATTTAGCAATCAAACCCACAATATTTAGCAAAACCCTTGAATTCTGTAGGTGTATACCTATCTTATCTCTTACTAGTAAATTTGTAAGATCTTTGAGGATGGTGACAAATATCATCTTTTTTTTCACTATTTACTACAGCTAATAGTCCATTATAAAATCAATAGCAGCACTCAGAAATCACTGATTGATTGATCATCTAATTGAGTGCCTTGTTGATAGTCCATGGCTTCTATCTTTTCTACGTTTAGGTATGTGGAGAGCCAACATCATACCATTCAGGGAGACTACATTGATAGCATGGAAGAGATTGCTGATTTGGTGGGAGTCAAGCCTAATCTACTGTCTCTGGCCTTCACTGGCCCAAGTTAGCATTACAGTTACTTTTGGGACCCTGTACTCCACTCCAGTTTCATCTACTGGTCCCTGGAAAGTGGAATGGGTTTTGAAAAACCATTTTAACCACAGATGATTATGTCAGGAAGCCTATGGAGACAGGAGTAATTGAAAAGAGTAATTTCATACATTCAACAAAGACAATGGGCAGGTTTATGCTAGTTGTTATTTTCTTTGAGGTGATTATGGCTTATTTTTAGATGTCTCATTGTCAATACCCTGGGTTTCATTGGAAAGCTCAATCTAGAGATGGTTTCCAAACCTAACAAGAAGGAACAATTCTCAGCTTCATATTTCCCAGAAATTACCTTTACTTCTCTTTCAAAAGAAGAAATTACCTTTACTTTCCTCTTTCTGCTTTTTTCTACAATGAAATCCTGGGTTTTCATTTGTGTTGATTCATCCCCCCTTACTCTTGTAATCTGTCACTTTTTTCTTCCAATAATTTCTAGACTGTGAGCTCACAGACTCCTTTAGTCATTTTTATATTATGTCTTTAGTCATGTTGATTATCAAATATTATGGTGGGGACCCTAAAAAGCATCTCTAAAAATGGCTGACTCCATGTAATTCTTCAGATAGGATTTGATTTTCTATTAAAAGCTAAATTTCTGTTTGTTTTTAATATTATAGCTAAATGTATGTCTTCTGAGAGATAAAAGAAATAATGTTCTTAAAACAGTTGTCTATGATAAGATATTTTGTTTTACTTACTATTTACTAATGTACCTGATAACTGATCATTTTTGCTCCTCTCCCTAAGCAACATGTCTTTATTTTATTAATGAAAAAAATTACTTTCAACTTTCTAGGCTCATAGGTTGTTTTAATAATTTAGCATAAACCCATGGGTTAAACTTGGTGGAGAAAATTGGGATTTTTTTAAGTAGTTGTCCTATATTTTTTGATCTCTTAGTTCCCAGATTGAACCTAATCAGAGTTTTACTTTAGGAAATAAGTAGCTGCCAACTATTGTAATGTGAACTACAAATGTGTTTTGTCTCCTCCTACTCTAATTTTCTCCCATTCCTTCAAGTAGATTCTAAGTAATAAGAATTCAAAGAGGTTATGTCTAAAACATAGAAATATTTTTCTAAAACCTCTTTTTCTTATGTCATACAGTGTAGTTCTCAAAAACAGAGCAAAGAAATAGAAAGCAGGAACTTGGGTTTACATCCAGTGCTGTTGCTGATTCTTTTTCTCATCTGTTGAAGTTTTGCTTTGTTCTAGTTCATGAGAAAATTTCAGCTGTCAAGCACAATGAACTTCATAGGGAAAGGTGCTGAAAGTACCAGTCAAGTGTATGTTAATTAACAGCTGTTTTGCAATATGTTTATAAGTTTGGATTGCTACCAATTTCTTAACTACAGGATAAATTTACAGGATAAATTACAGGATTAATAACCAACTAAAAGGACATTGACAAATACAAATGCACATAAGAGAATTAGAAATGTGAGAGCTAAAACTTCTTAATCACATAATCATTTGGACAGCTGGCTGTCATTTCCCCTTTTCAAGAACTAAAGTACTGGAAGTTGATATTATTTCTTAGGTCTTTTTCCTTCTCTAACATTTATGACACAGGGTATTTGTCATCTATTAAAGTAGAACTAGTATTTTTTGATTTGCAGATTACTCTTGTTCAAAAGTAAATTGAAGGTCTCTTAAATTTTCTCCTTTTATAATATAAACTTGCCTCTTTTAGAATGTAAATGTATTGAATTAATAATCCTCTAATACTTCCTAATTATTACTAATAACACCCCAATTTCCTCTTTAAAGTGTTTATTTTTAAATTGGTTTGATTTCTATTATGTAAGACTACCAAAAAAGAAATCATCATTTATTTTCTCAACCAAGCTGAAAGCAAGATGTGAATAGGATATTGCACTCAAAACATCTCAAGATGCAAAGTCTTAGTTATTGATGCATTAATACTCATATTCTACTTACATATTTTGCTCTTTATATTAAGATCATATACATGTATACATATATATGTAAAATTTTTCCAATTGTATTATATCTGGTTACCAAAGTAAAATGCATTCTTGTAATGCCAGAGAGTAAGAAAGTGCTCAAAACAGAAACTGAATAAGCATATGTCAAAGGGACACCAGAGCCATCATATAGTGGAAAATTTGAACAATAAAATAAATAACAGTATTAGGATATAAGACATAAAAATACATGATTCTATAGTAATATAAATAAATGATTAAATAAATAAATTAAATAATTAATGATATATACCAGACAACTCTCCCATACAAAGGAATTGTGAATTTATATAGATAGTTTCTTCTCAAGGAGATGAAACTCAATTTTCTACTTTTTAAATGGGCTGCATATATTGACTTCCCTCCAAAAATTGCAGTATGGAAAGGGGAAAAAGTGACTGCAGTGGAAAAATTTGACAAATGCCACTGAGGATAGGTGATCAAGATTAACATCAACAGTGATAATTCATACTGACGGTATGTACCCTTGAAATGATATGACAAGGAGGTCACTTACTTCTGTGGTATTCCTCCCCTAAAATATAACCCAGTTTAACCATAATAAATGTATCAATAATCTCAAGTTGAGGAATATTCTACAAACTACCTGACCACTTCAAAACTTTCAAGGTCATCAAAAACAAGGAAATTTTTAGCAACTGTCACAGTATACAGGTGCCTAAGGAGATCTGTCCTATAAATGTAATGGATATTCTGGAATAAAGAGAGGATCAATTTAAAAAGTACATGAATACAAATAAAGTTGGCATTTTGATTAATAATAATATGTCAATGTTAGTTTATGAGTTGTGACACATGTACCATAATATTGTGTCAACATTAAGGAAAACTAGGTGTGGTATATCCAAGAACTCTGAAATAATTTTGCAACATTTCTTAAATCATAAACTATTTCAAAACTAAAAATTACTTTAAAGAAAGAAGTATATTTAATTGATTCAGGATTTGACCCAGAGCTACAGTCTAGTAAAATTTTCTTAGAGGAAGAACATTAACTATGCCATTCATATATATTACTATGTGTTTACCTGATTACTCTCAAATTAAGTTGATCTAATAAAACATAATGTACCTTACCACAGAAAATTTTGCCTTCTTTGCTGAGTAAGTATTGACTGTAATTGTATTAACTGAGAAATGGTGATACAAAGTCAAAAGACAATTTCTTCAATTCACTTAGATAAGTTTTCTTGTATCTGAGAACATGAAGCCAGCAGTCCCCACAAATGACATTTATATTAAGGGCAACTACATACATAACTAAGATAATATTACTTAACACTTGGCCTGCCTTGTTACTGTGGCTAATAGTAATGCAGTAATCTAGACTAACTACTTGGAGGTTCCCAAAGTGCATGATTTTCCATGCTTCTGTATATTCTGTACTTTCAGTTAATTCTCCAGCTAACTAATGCCTCCATCATCTTCAAGATTCAATTCATCTTTTTTCTCTTCACTGAACCCCAATATGAAACCCTGGGCTCCTTTTTGCTTTTACTACACCCCTTGAATATCCTTATCAAACTACTTCATAACAGTTCTCTCACATGTTTCCTCTTTCAATTAGTAAACTCTTGGAAGGCAGACACTTTGCAATCAATTTATGTGTTCCTAGTGCCTAGTGTAGTGCCTGGAACACAGTGAAGTGTGCATAGATTAATTAACTGAATGAATACATGTAATATGGGAATATAAAAATGTAATTGAGTTTTTAAAGACTTAAATAGTGAACACTTTAAGAAAACATTAAGGTGATCGGGGTGCTTAATATTTTGAAATATCTGTAGGCCAACATTCTTTCAGAAGATATTCTAGAATAGATCACTGATCTGAGTCAGTATCTAATATTCTGTTGTGGTTTGAAACACAAGTGTCTGTAACTTATTTACTCAATGAAATAGGTCTTTTAAAAAGTCAGGATCATTACAAAAAATCAAAGTGGGGTATATGTCATTTTCATTCCTCATGCTGCCTAGAGTTTGTAATTGCTGTTTCTCTTTACTTTCTCAATTTCTCCTGCTCCTTTGAAGTACTGGCCACCACCTCTCCTCATTGTAGTTGTTTTCAGACCCATTCACTCCCCATTATTCTGTAAATATTTTAGTATCAAGCTTTGTGCCTTTCTCTGTAAATATAACTGCTCCTGCAGTTGACTTTAGTATCTAGGTAATAACTTTCATCAATCCAACATATTAGTTAGGATTAGGTTTGGTTATATATAATTGAGAAGTCCCAAAAAATGATGTAAACAAGACTGAAACTTATTTTCTTCTCATAAAAAAGTTCAGAGGTAGACTGATACATAACAGCTCCATAGTTTTTTTTTTTTTTTTTTCTGCTGTACTATTCTCAGCTACCTCAAGGTCCAAGATGACTGCTGGATTTCAGCCATTATTTGAACAGTCACATAGAAGGGAAGAGAAATGTAAGGGCACACCCTTTCTTTTAAGGAGATTTAACAGAAGTTCCATATAGAATTTCCACTTAGATCTCACTGGAAGAATGTAATCACATATCTAGCTACCTGGGAAGCTATGAAATGTGTATTTATACAGAAAGGCAACATACCAAGGTTATTGAAAAGGAAGAGGAAATGAATGTTGAAGTGGGTCTTTAACACTCTGTCATCTAATTTTTCAGTTATATAACCTTGTTCCAAAGATTTTATGATCCATCTCACCTCACCTACCTATACCTACGGTCATATCTAAGACAATGCTAATAACTGCAACATCACTGAAATATCAATGTCAAATTCCTACTCTTCAAACCATCTCTTACCTACTAAGCTCATTCCCTCTGGTACTTACTGTCATCAGCCAGTTCTTTGATTCCACTGGCCCCTCCATCAATCTGCTCTTCTTTTCCCAGACCAACAGGTTTAAAATCCACCACCCAGCATTATAAACCCACCCTGCTATGCACTCTCCTTTGTTGCCCTTCTCCATTCCTGCTTGTATAAACTTTACCTTTGGTATATGCCTACACACAAAAAGCTAAATGTGGTAAGACAAAAATACCACTATGGTGGATTAGCTTGTCTTAAATTCATAGCCACCAAACATTCCTAGACCTTCAGTACAATCTGCCATTCACACTTAGGTTTTCTAGTCAATTCTCTATCCTACACTTCTAGTTGATTGCTAAACACCTCCTACCTGTTCAAACTTCAAATACTTGTCTCCTCTCCTCAGTCAGCTAATCACCTTGCTGCTGCTTTTCTTTCTGTAAGAGAAAAGAAGCAAGACTCAGGATATAGTTCAGTTGGTAGAGTGCTTGCCTCACATACACATAAGTCCTGGGTTCAATCCCCAGTGAGTACCTGGGGAAAGACAAAGGAATTGGAATTGAGAGGGAAAAAGTAAAGATAACCAAAAGGAGATACTCAGGCAGTCAAGAATTTGGAGGGGTGAGCAAGCAGTTGTGGTAAAATTGCACCTCTTCCCTTAAACTGTTTATGATCAAGCAAAGAAGATGAGTTCATAAAGAATCAGAGAAAAGAATGGGGGGTGCAGTATATATTAAGTAGATTTTTCATCTCCATAATGCAAGAACGAACTTTACAAAAAACAGTGCCACTCACTCAGAAACCATGGCCTGTGTGACTTGGAGTTCCCCAGCTTTGACTGCCTTCCCCATCACTATGCCTAAGTGGCATATCTTGTTAGAAATGTAGTTAGCAGTATTCCTGTACTCTTCACTCAGCAAATGTTCAATGAAAGATAATTATCTACATGGTGTGTGCAGAATATAAAAAGGGATGAAATCTGGATCTATGCTGTTATCAGCTGTCAAAAGCAGTGATTCTCACACTTTAAAATACACTTGTTAAAATGCAGATTCTGGTTCTGTACATTAGGATGGGACCTTGGATCCTGCTTAGATTCTAACAAGCTCCCAGGTGATACATGAATGCTGCTGGTCTGTATATATAACATATATTGAGTAATAAAAGTTTCTCATAGAAAATGATAAGTCCCATTATCATAAAATCTTGGACTCCTCCAAAACCTAGAATTGTCTGTTGTTGGGGGCTATGCCATGCAGACTATGCCAAGATGGCAACAGCCAGAGGTTGTTTTGATCACATCGGTGGTGAGGAGTTAATTAACATAAGTACACTCAGGTGTTTTGTCATTGGCCGTATTCAATTAAGTCTTCATACACAATGCATGCACATGTGTTCCCGGGTGCTCCTGATCATGCCTGCTTGTTTTGACCTTACCCGTGATTGGACATCTAACTTCTCGCCTAATCTTCCCATAATTGGCATCAGCCCTACCCTATGCCTCCTGGACGGGATATAAGCCAGCTCTCCTCGAGCGCTGGGTTTCCATGTCCCCGGTCCCCAGGGTTCCCTGAATCCACAATAAACCGTTCTGAATTCAAGAGCCTCACTACTCGTTTGTCTCCTGCACCAAATTGACTCTGCTGGACGGCGTCAGTCTGTGACATTTTTATACATTTTGCGTGCCTTCTAATGTTTTTGTTTTTTTTTTTAATTGCTCTTTCTTTTGGAATTTATTTCTTCTGGAGTTAATCATTGCAAAAATGCAATTTCTTAGTTTATAAGAGCATTCTCCTAACAATTCACTAATTTGTCAGGGTCTATGTACTATTAGACACTCCATCTCAAATTATTCCCCAGGACCCCAATTCGGACTGAGTAGTCCTTCCTGTGGCTCTGCACAGTAAGTATCAGCTTCTAACCTTGACCTCTACTTCCTTCTGCCTGGAGGTGAAGTCCATGGTATTATTCCTCTCCCAGTCACCGCTCAGAGAGACGAACTCATAAAATGTTTAGGCACACCTGAGGCCATGTGAGGCAGCCATAGATAAAACTGCACTGGTCCTGTGGCACTGAGCCCTTGGCATCCTCTGAACTGTCCACTCGCCATGCAGCACAGACTACAGCACTGGCGCTTCAGGCATGGCATACCCATGGGGCGGTCCCTGTCCAGCGACCCTGTGCAATGCTGAAGGCGCCAGACAGCTAGAGAGGCAGGTGTGCTGGAGAGCCGCGGTGTAGGGTGGCAGGATCGCACAGGAGCGGCCTAGAGCCACGGGCCTTGTAGCCATTTTAGGAAGAAACCCAGATCCCTGGCCCCGGCTGCGGCTTCGATTTCAATAATTTGTTGGTGGCCTTTCCTGCCCAATGGCCAGCACGCCCATGGTCCCCGGAAAAGGGAGCACTTTGCTGGAGTTGATCAGGGTACAGGAGTGGGCGCAGTACTGCGGGGGAGTCCCGAGGGCGGGTTTCCAGAGTGGGGGCGGCAGGAGATGGGGGGGGCTTGTGGGAGCCCCTGTAGACTGGGAGGTTGGGGACCACAGGGCACAGTTTTCTGTGGTAGGGATTCCCTCCAGGGTCCCCAGGCACAGAGGCGGGGCTGATGCAGGCCACTGGGGTGTTTGTTCACCGCTGGGTGTAACTCTCATCACCAAGTAGCCCCTGAATAGAGCTGCAGCCATAGGAAACACCACCAGAGACTGGGTGTCCGGGGAGCGTCATGGCGCCTAGGCTGCAAGCTCGAAGGGCAATGGCGGCCATGCCCCGGCAAGAATCACAAGATCATGGTGGGGAGCACAAGCAACCCAGGTGTCTTCGGCCTGCTGGACTCCAAGGTACTTGGCTCCGCGCCCCCTACCGTGGCGATGCAGCTGCTGCTTGGCTTCCAGACTCCTCCTCCTTTCCTTGGCTCCTTTTCATCACACTAAATTGGGTTAAGGGAATTTTTTTTTTTTTAAATTAAAGGGATATTACAGGGAGGGAGGCTGGATCATAAATTCTTCTTGTGGTGCTGCCTCAATATAAGGCAGATGTGGATTTCTTGTTTCTTTGGTGGTTTGATCAAGCCTTAAACCACATATTTAGGGCAGGGACCATAGACACCTCTCCCGCCCTCACCATCCTTATTCTTCTAACAATTTATAGGTTGTAAGCTATGGTGGAATACTTGAGGGGGTAGATTGTTTGAGCTTCTGGTCCTAACTCAGTTGCTTACATTTTCCTTGAAATGGCTAAGTAAAATTTTTTTCCTGGAATTTTCTGTTTTGATCCTTTTTGCTCCTTTAGGAACTCTGCACTTTGGATCCTTCTCCCCTTTGGCATGGTTGTGAGCACCCACCACTTGTTAACTAGAATACTTGTGCCTAGACTTGGTGATCAATAAAGGACATCATTAATTTGACTGTTCAGTTTTTGTCCTATATTTTGTAGTTGTGGTGACTGCTTCCAGGCCAGCTTCTCAAGTGGGAGAGCCAGTGATTCCCAGATAGCTCCACTAAACAGTAGTTCTTCAAAAATTTTTCTTAACCTAAAAGCAATAATTTATTGCTTCCCTGAAAACCTTGCTTTCAATTGAAGGAGTTACAGGAAGAGGTCAATTGTGTTCCCCCCTAACAGAAAAAACAGATGGAGCTGACAGCAATGTGATTACCATCCTAATGTTTCTAATAACTTAGGAGTGTCAGCACAAATACATTTAATTCTTTCTGGTAGGACGTTCAGGGGTGAAATAGAAAAATGGAAGGATTGAGGCAATTGGGGGATAGGTTTGAGGATTTTGAGAGAAATTAGTTTTATTTCCATAGCAGAAGTACATGGAATTTGGATGCTATGTTTTATTTATTTAATTTTTTGTTTTTTTTTTTTTTTGGATCCCAATTGAGAACATCATCATAGAGGGAGAAGTAAGAGTGGTTGAAAGGGGCATTTCATGGGGCTTTTTCTCCATTCCTTTCTTTCTTCTTCCAATTCAGATCTTCTTCCTCATCATGTGGTCTGTCTACCCAGCCATCTGTATTTACTTCTTTAAAGATTTCCCAAGGTGATCAACCTCATTGTATTTTTACCCCTTTTCCTACATCAATGACTCAGGATTTAAGTACATTGTGTTTGTCAAACCATGACTGAAGTCATTGGTGTCCTGAATTAAAACCAAATTGTTCTGTGTGAATTGGGGCCTATTCTGGATCATTGTTTCCCTCACTCCAATCTTGCCATTTGGAAAACAAGAAAATGGTTCATATAATTCTTTTGGTCCCACCCAAATCTAAGAGTTTTTGACTGACCCTTTTCTTCCCTCCATATTTTACTAAAGCCTCTTCAAACTGTAATTTTAATTCTTGTTTTTTCTCTTTTATCAATGGTTCTGCTGTTTTACTTAAAGTAATCAACCTTTTCTCTAGTCAGCTGCATTTGAATCCTACCACACATATGTCATGTCATAAGTGGAAGGTCTTTGCTCCAAATGTTGGAGCATTAATAGTTTGTGACTTTCAGATTCTAAATGAAAAATTCTAAGTTGTAAAATAATTGATGGAAACAGTGGCAGTGGGGCCTCCATTGGATGCCAGTCTTTTTCAGCAGACTAATCAATCGGTTCTCAATCTTATTTATGTATTGGAATCACCAGAGATTTGTTTAAATACTTTATGGAAAATTTGAATCATTTACAAAGTAGGGAGAACAGTATAATGAACTCTGTGTACCTCTCACCAAGTTTAGAGATTGATCAAAGCATGAATGAATGTATATCATCCATACCCTAATCTACTATTCCTTCACCAATTTTTTGAAGCAAATTCCATGTTATAACAAATTATGATGTACCTCAAAAGATGAGGTTTTTCTTTCTCTCTTTTAACATAATCCCAGTCTTATCTGGGATGATTTCAAAAATAAATTCCCAGATCCTATGTCTGAATCAGAATCTTAGGTTATTCTTAGGCATATGCAAAAATTTCTGTCTAATGCAGCCTGGCAGACAGAATGCATTGCTTTTAGAATATGGATACTAGGTTTTCTCTTATGCTAATTCCTTGTAATATTATAAAAGACTCTTCAGATTTCTTTCTCCAGATTTTTTCTTTCTTTTAGCTAATTAAGTAATTAATCTGTGTTTCTGGGGCTGGAACCCAAGGCCTTCTTGTCTTCTAGGCAAGTGCTCTACCACAAAGCTACATCCCCAGACCTTGAATTTTATTTTAGATTATGTGCCTGGTTTCTCAGACTGTAGTTTTGAGGAATAGAGAGAGATGGTACAGAAAGTAGACTTTTCCATTTCCCACCACCACCACACACACAAAAATTCTAAGTAAATAAGCTAGTCTTTTTTTTTAATGCACTTTATTTTGTTTGGTAATATCTTTACTTAACAGTGTAAAATTCTTTTTACCTGTCACCAGTTTAAGGCAGGGTTTAGCAATTATTTTCTGTAAGGGACCACAGAGTAAATAATTTAGACTATGTTGATAATACAATCTTTCACAACTGCTTCCATGGTGATGTGAAAACACTGTAGATAATAGGCATACAAATGAGTGTAGCTATTTTTCAGTAAAAACCTTATAAAAGCACCTGGCTTACTGACTGCAGTTTACCAACTACTGGTCTAAAGGGATGGTAATAAAAAAAAAATCTAAGAAGTTAATATTTTTCAAAATCCTGCAAACTTTATTTGACTATATAATTGTTTTTGTTAAAGAAAAATGCTTTTATTGTCTTTTGCCATTTGAGAGGCCAATATTTGCATTCCTATACCTCAAATAGAATAATTCTGTCATAGGTGAGCAAGTATGATTTCATAACCACTTTTTTGTTCTAGTACTGCCTCTCACTAGCTAGGCCAAGTCCTCTACCACTAAGCTACATTCCCACCCACTATTTCTCCATTTTATAAAATCAATGATCTTGTCTTTTTATTTTAATTAATTAACTGATTAATCTGTGGTTCTGGGGCTTGAACCCAGGGCCTTGCATAGGCTAGGCAAGTGCTCTGACACTGAGTTACTTTCCCAGACCTTTAATATTAAATTTTTAATGTCCCTTCTTTGTGCAACTTATTAACTAAAATAGAGTTTATAAATTTTTTATGAAGTTTGGTATCTGTAACTTTCTTTACAGTTGATAATTGAGGGCTGTTTATAGTTGCTTGTGAAAAATATATATCTGACTTAATTTTTAAAAATATAGCCATCTTTTGTTTTTATTATTTTCTCTCTCATAAGAGGTACTCAGAAGCATGTTATAATTGCCTACATATGAATTAAACTGACAGTAGGGAGAAGGGTTTTCTTTTCTTTCTTTTCTTTTCTTTTTAAAGGGCAATCTTGAGGTTCTAAAAGGGTAAGTAATATATGCAAACTCAAAAGTTAGACTATGATTTATGCAACACTTGATCATAAGCCATTTGACCATTTTGGGTTCAAGATGATTTCTTTTTCTATGGCTTGTAAAAATCTGATTTATTCTAATTTTAAGGCTTATTTCTTTAGCTGAAGCCTAGCACTCCTCTCTACTCTAAGAAGGAGAATGATCTTTTTAAGAATTCTTGGGTCACAATTTATTCTAGGGATAACCTACTCCTTCCTACAGCTCCCTGGTGAAAAAGAGTTTGTATCATGGCAGCAGCATTTGGATGACTCCATAAAGCCCACCCAGCAGGTCCACCCTACTGTTATCTGCTGATCTGAAGGAGGCAAGGAGGTCTTCATTTCTGGGTCTTTCAACAACTGGAGCACCAAGATTCTACTGATTATGAGGTGAAGGTAAGTGTTTTGGTTGAGACTGAGGGGTCCAGGAATAGAGCCTGACCTGTTATCCTTTCTAATAAGAGTAAACAGGCTGGACTTCCCATCTCCACCCACTAGAACCTTTCTTTGGAATATGTTCTATTCTGTGACCACTTAGTATCTATGGCATTGGTTTTTATCCTCATTGTGTGTCAGATGCTTTACCACTTAGAATATCATTACCTCAAGGGAATTTATAATATCTTTGTGAGTGTATTATTTAGGATTGTGTTTCACAGGTCTTTTCTATGCTTGGAGGAAGCCTGTAACTGACAGAATCTGTTGCTGTGACTTCTGCACTAAAGCAAAATGCACCGTAAAATTCAAGGTGGTAGTGTTATGTAGTACTTGCAGAGCAATGATGAATTAACTGACTACAAGAATGACCCAGATAATCAGATAGGTCATTTTACAGTAATGGTTCACCAAAATATGGAAAGTACCTTAAGAACTCCTATATCCCAGATGTGTTAAGGTACTTATACTTTTGAGGGATATGTTCTGCTGGAGCAAAATATTTATACCAAGCTGAACCATTTTGGGAGATCATTGATTATTTTTTTCTAGGCATTGGCTTAAGAACCAAAGTTGTTGTAAGGGTTGGAAAAATATGTCCAAGATGATATAGATAAAGAGATTGGATGAATACATTATTTTTTACACAAGGGACACAGTAACTTAGGGATATGAGAATGCATTGTTATAACACTATAATTACCACTTGGTTTTCTATATTCTGTCTTCTTAAAGGAACTTGACTGACCTTATGTTTTCTTCTACAGCCATAATGACTTTGTTGCCATCTCAGATCTCCCTGTGGGGAGAGAAACGATACAAGATTTTGTGGTTGGACAGTGGGTTCATGATCCATCAGAGGTAAGGCTTTGATCTCCAAAGGTCACCATGACTTAGCAGCCTTATTTTAACTATCATTGCTCTCTGAATTGATGGTAGCAGTTCCCTTACCCTAAAGGATTCCTCTTGATAAAAGATGGAGATGCTGAGTGTGATCATTTGTAACTTTTAGTAGATGCAGAGAGGATGGGTGGAAGAGAGGGATTTGAAAAGGAAATTCAAGAATTTTTCTTCTTATTGTTTCAGCCTATGGTTACCAGTCCACTTGGCATGATTAGCAATTTGACCCATGTCAAGAAATCTGATTTTGAGGTATTTGATGCTTTAAAACTAGATTCTATGGAAAGATCTGAGACATCTTGTCAAGGTAATTTTATAATATTTGCTCTCTTTTGCCTTGTCTTTGTTGTAACCAGAAGTGGTTTTTAAATTTCCTTCTTGAAATTAATCTTTTAATTTTGTTTTTTATTTCCATTTCTTCTCAGGAATCTTTTGAATCCTTTATGTGTGTGCCAATATTTCTTATATAAACATTTAGATCCTATTCTTTATGCCAAAAAGTCTCAGTTTAGTGTACTTTAACTTTTTAACCAAGTATCTACAGTAAGACATTTATTTTGCATTGCAGCCCAATACATGCATAACAGATATACAGAAGTGTAATATATGGTATAATGTTTGTCTTTATTCTCTGTGATGTATTCTTTTCTGTTTGTTAAAAGTATTTATTTATTCATTTATTTAGGTACTGAAATTAAACTCAGAGACCCTCTACCAACTGAGCCATAACCACAACCCCTTTTATTTTGAAACAGGGTCTCACTAAGTTGCTGTGACTGGCCTTGAACTTGATATCCTCCTGCCTCAGCCTTTTGGGTCACTGGGATTACAGGCTTATGCCACAGTATGTGGCTGCTATTGTATTTTTACAGTTCATTTATGGACTATAGCCTATTTTTTGAAAACTCTATCTAGTAATATTTCAATTTTCCATTGACCTTTGGTGGTATGACCCAGGAGAGACTAGATGTGACTGGTTTGTCTTACTAAGCTGCCTCAGCTTAATCTGCCTGTTCAATAAATTGGTTGGCAGTTCTGTAGTTTTATGAGACCCTACAAGTAGAGTAGTCATTGGGGAAAAGTAGCTTTAAAAACAACCACACACAAAATATCAGGCAATTATTTTGCATATAATCAAAATTTTGTAAATTTTTGATTTAAAAAATTCCCTGGAATGGGAAAAGATCTCTATATACTTTTCTTTCTTTTTCTTTCTTTTTTCTTGCAGTGCTGCAGATTAAACCCAGGGCCTTGTGCTTGCAAGGCCACTTTACCAGCTGAGTTATATCCTCAGCCCCTTTTGTTTCCTATAATACTATTTTTCCAAGACCTTAATCTCTACTTAATTTACTATGTCAGTAATGCAAATATTCTCCAAACCATATTCATAATTACTGTTTTGCTACTTTACAGTAAGAGCCATGCCTATCTAAGGAAATGTGTGCTGTATTTACACTGAGTATTCTTCTCGCTTTGAGTTCAAAACCTGCCTCTGCTACAAAGTAGTTTTACCATTGTGGACAAGGCCCTCAAATCTTTTGGTTCTGTATTCCATAACAGTAAAATCAGGAGTTGGACTCAGTGTTTCTCAGCAATCACAAGTCCTGAAGTAGAGCATATTAATAATCACAGGGCATAAGGGTGTCATGTTGTTTCTAAAACTGCATAGTATAATAATTATTTAGAAAATTTTGGATAATAATGTTTTCATTATGTAAGCTCTGAAAATTAATCTAGACATTCTCTTTGACTGGCAGGCAGAGATTTAAAAGGGTTTAAAGATACCAAATTAAATTATGAGATGACTGTTAACTATATTTTTGTTTGTTTGTTTTTGGGGTGCTGGGGATCAAACCCAGGGCCTTGTGCTTGCAAGGCAAGCACTCTACTGACTGAGCTATCTCCCCAGCCCACTATATTTTTGCATTATTTGATTCTGGCAAAGCAACCAATGAATAATAGTCAATCATAACTCTACAGAGGGAAGACCAGCAACTTTTGATATTTCTCACTTCCCTCTTTCACCTAATTTCCCAATCCATTCTGGTAAGCCTTAGAATACATTTTTATTAGGTTTTAATTTGCACTAAGTTTAGTGTAGCCAGATACTTAACCAATTTGTATTTTTTTGAATGATGATTATAATAAGGAAATTAAAAAAAAAAAAACTGTTCTGTGTACTTCCCAGCAGTGTTTTGTGAATTACATGACATAATAACTGGATGTGCTTTGGAAAGTTTTTAAGATATTATAAAATATCACTGTTTTTATTAATTTTGCTTTTTCTTTATATATGTTTAACTGAAATCAGTTCTTTAAATGAACTATTATAATATTCCACTGGAGACTATAAAACTTTTTTTAAATCTTTAAGCAAAATCAACTTTTCTTTATTGTTAAATTTTTCCTTCCAGGATGCATTATTTTTTCCATTTTTGAAGTATAATTTACATACCATCAAATTCATCTTTTCAAATTGTATGGTTTTATAAGTTTTAGTATATTCAGAGTTGTGTTACATTACCAGTAGTTCCAGAGCAATTTTTTCATCCCCAGAAGAAACTCTGTACCCATTTGCAGTCACTTTCCATTTCTTCCTCTCTCATACTACTATCAACCACAAGTTCACTTTCTGTTTTATGGATTTGTCTATTCATGGTATATTTTGTGAGACTCTTTCACTTAGCTTAATGTTTTCAGGGTTCATTCATATTGAAACATGAATCTATTTATGACACAATATTATTCCATTGTATAGTCATACCATTTTGTTCATGTTATTGATAGACATTGTTTCTGTTTTTTGGTATTATAAACATTAACATATGAGTTTTCATGTGGGCACATATATCTTGGATATACACCTGGAAATGTAATTGTTGGGTCAAGTGGTAACAATCCGTTTAACTCTTTGAAGTGGCTATTGTATTGTAGATTCCCACTGGCAATGGGACTACTGTAGTTTGAAAGTTCGAACTTCTCCATCTTTGCCAGTATTTATTAGTTTGTCATTTTAATTATAGCCATTCTAGTGAGTATGAAATGGCATCTTATTGTGGTTTTCATTTGCATTTCCCTAATGACTATTACATAGCTCTTGTTCTTATTGCTGCAGTCATTGTAGTATCAGAAATCATAGAATTTGTAACCTTGTTATGTGTTGCTTGGGTGGGGGGAAAAATGAAATCTAATTTGTTCACATTGTTTGAAAGTTTGCAAGGCCTCTTCACATTCATTATCTCTTTAGTTTCCTCAATAACATTAGAAATAGGGCAAGGATTCTTTTTATTTTTATGGATGAGGAAATTGTGGTAAAGGCCTTTTTCAAGGTTGTAAAGCTGATAAATAGGGTAGCTCTTTCCTTAGCTCAAGTCTATGACCCCTCTCCTCTTCATGGAATCTTTTGGCCATGTTAGGCAAATTTTTCCTTGCACTGCTTGACACTTGTAGACCCAATGGGTTAAAAGTTATGATCCATGATTTCTATATTTAATATTAGTGACCATGTATTTTTCTATGCATTGTCCTAATTTTTGTACTTTTTCTCATGTTTGTGGAAATATCTTTTAGATCTTTCCAGCTCACCCCCTGGGCCTAATGGTCAAGAAATATATGTATTTTGATCTGAAGAGAGAATCAAATCCCCACCCATCCTTCATCCTTTCCTACTCCAAGTTATTCTTAACACGTACACTAATATTTCTGTAAGTACTCTGAGAATATTGCTGGAGGATCTGGGAAACTGTAGGATTAATTTGGCCAAACTTAAGTAATTCTAGAGGTTGGGATTACTATAAAGGTACATTGAGATTATAAATCATATAAATAGGAATAGCACTATAGACTCCTTTTATCAAGGCTAGTTTGTTAACTTATTCAGGAAATAAAATCAAAGCTTATAGTTGTCTCTGTTCCTGAAAATAACCAGGACCACAATGTATTGTAGAACCAATTTCTGAGATTTCTATTCCAACATGAGATAAGGAATACTTATTATTTGGGGATATGCAAAAGAGTTACAATTTTTGCTTGCATAAAATTGACTTCTGTATTTATTCTCATTGATTCTCACTAAGATTACTTTTGCCATTTAATGCAAATCTTCCATAGTTGTTGTAGGTAATATTTTTGTTTTAGCTCTATTAATATTAGCAGATATTGATGCTTAGGGTTTCTGCCATAAACTGAGAATTTCCCAAATTTTCTGTAATAAGAATGTATTATTGTTACATACTGGAGTAGATACACTATTGAAAGGAGATGAAGATAAGGTGTTCTTAACAATCCCAGAAAGCTCTGAGAAAGAGTAAGCTGATGGTTCATCCATACAACTAATGTAATTATTTTTAAATTTTTTGTATCTTAGTGTGATCCAACCATACTTCCTGAGCCCACCCATGTTATGCTGAACCATCTCTATGCATTATCTATTAAGGCAAGTGATGTCCTTGGTTCTTCACATCTCAGCTATATGAAAGGTAATGGGTAACATGTTGTGCAGTGGTTACTTGCTCAGCTACTTCATTTTACCTGAAGGTGACAGTAATGGTTAAGAAGAACTTATTTTTTAGCCAGTGAGTCATTTGTTTTTAATTTCATTCTCTGTGTCTATGTTCTGGCTAACTGACTTATTTTATTTCCCAGTTTCTTTTTGGGTGGCTAGAACATTTATGCCACCTACTTATTTGAGTTCATAGCAGTAAGACATCATTTGCAGAAAGTCAGGTTTAGCTTCTAGTTCAAAGAATACTTTAATGTGATAGTAAGACTTCTTTCTCCCATTTTAAGTGTGGAATTGAGCTACTTTTGGGTGCCACTATTGTATATACCCCAATGCTTTCTTCTGTACTATACAGAAGGTAAAGGATAAATGCGACCAGACTTGCCCTGTCCTGTCTAACTCTAGAGTCCTCCTTACTTTCTCTGCTATTTTAGATTCTGGGATGAAAATTTCTGTTCTGTTCTATCTTGTCATGTCTGGGGTTAGGCTGTTAGAATAAACTTATAAAACTCTGTGATTGTCAAACTAAGTTAATCATGATCACAATGACCTGGAAAACTTTGTGAACATACAGATCCAGTGGCTACATCTCCAAAGATTTCAAATAAGAGCATCGAGATCCAGGCACATCCCCAACACTTTTGTGTTATTTTCATTTTGAAACAGGGTCTCACTAAGTTTCTGAGGCTGTCTTTGAACTTGTGATCCTCCTTCCTCAGCCTCCCAAGTCACTGAGATTATTGTCATGCACCACCATGCATGGCACACTGCTTTTATATCTTAGATGTGTGTAGCTAGCTTAGGGATATCATTGGTAGAGTGACTGTAATAGATTATATGGTTATATAGAAAATTTAGAAATATATTTTTGAATTTAACTTTTGTAATTACATTGTGAGCTTTTCTTTATAACCCCAGTTTTATAGATAAACTAAGGCTCAGAGAAGGTCAAATTTCTAACAATTAACAGAAAGGGCTGAGGTTCAGTCTCCTTATCCTAATTCCATATTATATCCTTTGTGTCATCATGCCAGGTATACCAAATAGATCTTTCTTTGACCTGCTTCTCATTTCTACAAAATTTTTGCTGGGATTGTTTGTGCTGGTGTGTTTTACTAGGGCATGTGAATGCTAGGCATGTGCTGAGCTCCACCTTAGCATTTTTATTTAATTTTGAGACAGGATCTTGCTAAGTTGTCCAGGCTGAGTTTGAACTTGCCTTAGCCTCCTGAGTAACTAGTATTACAGGCACACACCACCATGCCCAACTGAAGTTGAATTTTTACCTTCTTTCTATCATATTTAGGCTATGTGTCAGCATACTCTGGTGAAAGTGTTAACCTGAGATGCATTTATTATGGATAATACAGTATGGGGGGAAGGTAGGAAAATATATTGGTTTCTAAATTAGATTGACTTGGGTTCTTTGGCTACTGAAAAAAATGACACCATGATTCCATTTAGGCCAAACTTGAATTGACTTGTGCTTTCTAAAGCATCTTTTTCTAGTCTACTTGACTTGTGGCCTTTTGATTTATCCCTTCTTCACCCACCCCACTCTCCTGCAGTGACAAGGACCAATGAAAGAGGTGGTTCAGAGACATCCTGAATCTCTCTTCCCCTTTCCCTCTGGCCTCTGAGGTAACCATCCAGCAGCACATATGCAGTTCTGAAGTGCCACGTGCCTTTGCTTAACATCCCCTGACTCCAGGGCACTTAAATTGACTGAAGATGTAGTGCTTTATGTTTTCTGTTCAGTTAGCACTTTTCACACACTCATTCATATTCTGAAAGAAGCTCCTGTCTTGAGGTTTTCTTTTGTCAGAAATCAGAAGGCCTAAGGTATTATGCTATGTATTTTAAGACCCCAGTAGTTTTTCACATAGTTCTCTACTACTTGGGATCTAATTTCCCTTCACTACTGCTTCCAATTTCCTTAAAAGTGACAGTTTTTGAGAAGATGAAGTAAAGATACTGGGTATCTGAATGAGTCAAGGTTAGAGCAGGTCTGTGTACCTGGATCTTAAGGGGGGCAATTCTGACTTCCATTCCATTGGTAACTCAGAACTGTGACCCTACAGCTCTTCTTACTTCAAGGGATTTCTGTTATCAATTATAAAATTGAAGTTTTGGGTCATAACCACAAGTTGTGGGTTAGAACTGAATAGTGGCATGGGTTTTGTCTTAACAGGACTTTATAAAATAAGAGAAAGGGAGTTTGGACAGGCAAAGGACATTTTAAATACACAAATGTTTGAAAATATTTGTGATAAACTGAAGGTGGTGTTTCTCTTTCCCAGTTAGTAGAGTGGCATTCTATAGATTGTCTGGGAGAGTGATTTACAGTTAGAATATCTATAGATGAAATAAAAGGAATTGACAATCTAGAGATCCACCAGATCAAGAGCTAGTCTGAGCTCAGAAGATTCTGAAGGTAGCATCTTGTTTTCTGATACAGCAGAGAACTCTTAAGGCAACTACAACTAGATGAACTAAAAGTTCAGGAGAAAAGGTAGAACTCTCCATGGCGAACTGAGTTCAATAGTCATTTTATCCTCTGGGGCCATTTGCTGATTATGGGCCTGGACTGTGTATGACCTTTGCCTAGTCAGAGAATATCTGTTAAGGTAATAAAGTTCCAAGCAATATGAGCTAATAGAGGGTGAGTTGGAAACATGAGGGACTTCAGACATGCAGCCAGTTTTCCCCCAAAGGACTCTTACTATATGTGAAGTGTAGAGAGACACCACAAAATCTTATAAGAAGCAGAGTAAAATCTCTTAAAGATGTATGATACTAAGGTCATAAAGAATAACTAAAGCAAGGGAACTCAACTGAAGCACATGGTTTCAAAATATTTTCCAAGTATTAAAGTAAGGTAGAGTATTATAATAAAGAGCTTCCCAAAAAGTTTTTGAAGAACCAAACTGTATACCAGAACAAAACTCAAGAATACCTTTCAGAATCAAAAATATCCACCTCTCAACTTGGTAAACAGCTACCATGATTGACAGCCAATCAAAAATTACTAGGAAGACTTCTAGGCAAGATGGAATAACATGAATTAGATTTACTCTGCCACCAAAAACAATATTCCGCACACATTATAAGAACAAATAGTTTTCAGGCATTGTCTTAGTCTATTTGTATAGCAGTAACAGAATACTGAAGATTCAGAAATTTGCCAAGAAGTCAAGCATGATGATACATACCTGCAATCCCAGAAACCCTTGAGGTTGAGGAAGGAAGAACACAAGTTCAAGGCCAGTCGTCTCTAAGTTAGTGAGATCCTGAGCAGCTTAGTGAGAACTGTTTCAAAAATTTTAAAAATGGTGGGTAAATGGCTCTGGTTAAGTACCTCTAGATTCAATCCTAGGTACAAACACACACACACACACACACATACACACACACGCACTATATATGTATATGTACACAAACACATATAAAACATTTATTGATTACAGTTCTGGAGACTGGAAAGTCAAGAACAAGGGGCTAGTATCTGACTAGGGCCTTTGTGCTATGTCATTCCTTCTGGAGGATGGAACTCAATCTTTTATAAGGAATTCACTCCTATGATAATAAACCCACTCTCACAGTAACAGCATTAGTCCACTATGATGCAGAATCTTCATGGCCTAATCACCTCTTAATTTTACTATAATGGAATTTAATTTTGTAACATACTTTATGGGAGATACTTTCAAACTACCATAGATATTAAATACCAAGCAATGAAGAATAATTATCTCTGAAATATGGGACACAAATGAGGTGGACCCTTTAATTGATTGCCTCAGCTTACTACTCTGAGAATATTTCTGAGTTAAGACTGGAAATTTCTAAGTTATGATTTTCCAGCCTACTGAACTTCCTAAGTTGAGAACATGGAATACAGATCAGAAGGGTTTTCCTTTAGTAGTAGAGAACATTTCTCTCAAGACCGAATGCTGATATTAGGCATAAAAATGACCCTCCAAAGATATCTTTGTGTTCATTCCCAGAATCTATGATTAGGTTCGCTTATATGTCAAAATGTAACTAAGATTATGGATGGAATTAAGGTTAACTTGAAATGGGGAGTTTGCCATGGATTATTCAGTTGGACCCAACTATAAATGGAAGAAGCTCTCATAAAATATCATGACCTATTTTCTGACTTTGAAGTTGGAAAAAGAGAATAATGAACCAAGCCATGTAGGTAGCCCCTGGGAGCTAGAAATTAAGGAAATGGATTCTCTCCTAGAGCCTCCAGGAAAGAGAGGGTTTAATTTTTACTCAGAGAGACTCATTTTGGAGTTAGGAACCAAAGAAGTGTAAGATAATTTGTATTACTTTAAGCCACTGAATTTGCTGTAATTTGTCACAGTGGGCATAGAAAAACTAAAGCAAAATCTGAATCTTAAAATGCCAAGTCATGGGGATCAAGTTACTTCAACATATCTGCATCACAGAACAAAGTTCAAACATATTTATAGAAAACAAAAATACCTAGCACTGAGCAAGATAAAATTTACCATATCTGATAGCCAATAGAAAATTATGAAGCATTCAAAAAGTAGGAAAATTAAACCATAATGAGAAAAAATAATTGAATTTGACTCAAAATTTAAAGAGTAGACATAGCCCACAATGGATATTGAATGACATAATTGTTTCTCTGTATTTGGAAAGATTAACTGTATGTCCACACATGTACATTTTTATATCACTTGAGCTTCAAGAGATTAGAACAAAAAATCATGAGAGGAAAAATACTTAGATAAACATTAGACATTGCTGTTGGATATGGAAAATGACAAGCCCTAAAATAGCAAGACCTGAGAAAAGGTTGTAAAAAAGAAAGCCATACATTAATAGCATTGATGAATTCCCAGTGCAGTCCTGCCCAATGAAAGAACAATCCCATAGAAAGAAATCCAAAGCTTTGATCCTTCCCCAGATAAATCCTTTCTCAGTGGCAGTGCAATGGGACACTGAAGGGAAAGAGAAAATTACTGAATACCAACCCCAGACCTTCCATTCTTCTTCAAATAAAAATACTTCCCAGTAAAAATAAATTTTCAAATTTCCACAAAGTTGTTTCCTGAGAGCTCAAACTGATGACTCCAGACCTCCTCCCATTTCACCCAGTAAGACAGAACCCAAATTTCTGAGTGCCCGAGCAGACATGCTTATTACTTAAGTCACCTCTCAGTATAACCTTTATAAACCCAGTCTTCTCCTTTATTCAGTGGCCCATTTTCCATAAGGAAAGTGAGTCCAATGGTGTCACCCCATTCCCACCCCTCATCCAGTCCTGCATGAGTTTATTCCTGAATAAAGAGCTGATCTGTGAAGTTTGTGTTCACACCAGTCTTTTTGTGCTAATGATTGCAAAACAATAAAAACCACTCAAAATGAAAAAAATGAAAAAGTCTTTTTAAATTTTTTTTTTGTAAACAAATGGGATACATGTTGTTTCTCTGTACATGGAGTAAAGGCATACCATTTGTGTAATCATAAGTTTATATAGGGTAATGTTTGATTCATTCTGCTATTTTTCCCTTCCCCCACCCCTTCCACCCCTCTTTTCCCTCTATACAGTCATTCCTTCCTCCATTCTTGTCCCCTCCCTAACCCTAACCCTAACACTAACCCCTCCCACCCCCCCATTATGTGTCATCATCCGCTTATCAGTGAGATCATTTGTACTTTGGTTTTTAGAGATTGGCTTATCTCACTTGGCATGATATTCTCCAATTTCATCCATTTGCCTGCAAATGCCATAATTTTATCATTCTTTATGGCTGAGTAATATTCCATTGTATATATATGCCACAGTTTTTTATCCATTCATCAACTGAAGGAAATCTAGGTTGGTTCCACAATCCGGCTATTGTGAATTGAGCAGATATGAACATTGATGTGGCTGTATCTCTGTAGTATGCTGATTTTAAGTCCTTTGGGTATAGGCCAAGGAGTGGGATAGCTGGGTCAAATGGTGCTTCCATTCCAAACTTTCTGAGGAATCTCCATACTGTTTTCCAGAGTGGCTGCACTAATTTTCAACTCCACCAGCAATGTATGAGTGTACCTTTTTCCCCACATCCTCGCCAACTGCTATTGTTGCTTTTGTTCTTGATAATCACCATTCTATTTGGGGAGATATGGAATCTTAGGGTGGTTTTGATTTGCATTTCTCTTATTACTCGAGATGTTGAACATTTTTTCATATATCTGTTGATTGCTTGTACATCTTCTTCTGTGAAGTGTCTGTTCATTTCCTTAGCCCATTTGTTGATTGGATTATTTGTATTCTTGGTGTAGAATTTTTTGAGTTCTTTATATATTCTGGAAATTAGTGCTCTATCTGAAGTATGAGTGGCAAAGATTTTCTTCCACTCTGTAGGTTCTCTCTTCACATTACTGATATTTTCCATTGCTGAGAGAAAGCTTTTCATTTGAATCTATCCCAGTTATTGATTCTTGCTTTTTTTTTTTCTTCTTGTGCTATGGGAGTCCTGTTAAGGAAGTCTGATCCTAACCCAAGAAGTTGAAGATTTGGACCTACTTTTTCTTCTATAAGATACAGGGCCTCTGGTCTGATTTCAAGGTCCTTGATCCATTGTGAGTTGATTTTTGTGCAGGGTGAGACATAGGGGTTTAATTTCATTCTGTTGCATATGGATTTCCAGTTTTCCCAGTACCATTTGTTGAAGAGGCTATCTTTTCTCCATTGCATATTGAAAAAGGCTTTTAAAAATGAAAAATGCAGGGGAATTCAAGATGGTGGTTAGGGGAATGCTGTATACCTTGTTGTTCCATGAACTGGGATTTGAGCAGCAGGAATACTGCTTTGAGAGGTTGGTGAAAGAGGGATTTCACTAAAACAGTATTGGAACATCAAAGTATCTTAGAGACTCATAAATTTGGATACAAGATTATGTAGAGAGAAATGAGAGGGAAGATGTGTATGAAAATGGTGGAATGGGACAGACATCATTACCCTATGTACATATATGATTACATGAATGGTATGAATCTACATTGTGCACAACAGAAACAAATTGATGTACCCCATTTGTGTACAATGAATCAAAATACAGTCTGTAAAAAAAAGTAAATAAGTAGTTTTAAAAAAAACTACATTAGAGCCAATCACTTTGCAGTGCTGGTTCAACAGAGGGAGGGAGAATGCAGAGAAACTCAATAGATTTTGTAAGAAAAAATGTGAAATTAGAAAAGCAGCCTGCCCTCAGATGATCCAGAGACTGCACTGTACATGATGTTTACCAGCTGGTGCCAAAGAGCTGAGGTGGGAGGCATCTTGAGGTAGTTATGGAGCAGCACCTGCTGCAGGAGCTGGGAGATTGGAGCAAACACAGCAATGTTAGTATCTGGGGTGCTGGATTTGTTGTCTATGTTCAACACAGAATTGAAGAATAGGACACAGAGATAGCAAGCAAGAAGCAGGTTTATTGCCAAAGGTAACAGAGATATATTTTTCTGAAGAGAAGGGGCCCAACTACTGGGAATCCATTGGGTGGGTTTTGGATTGTTCTTTTTAATTGTCTCTGGAATTTTCTCCTTTCCTTATCTCTTCCCCTGTCTACACATTCCTCACTGTTATCAGTTGGTTTCCTCTCTGTCCATGTGTCTGTTTTAGCTTTCCTATTAGACAACTGCCCCCTGCCCTTTGATTTGGGGCCCAGAGCATATTTTACCCAGAGGAATTCATACTGGAAAGGTGAAGGGGAACCCGACTCACTTTTCCCTTTGAGTCTGGTGGCTTGCAGAACAGGTCAGGAATTTGAACAGATAGGTGATAAGCTGAAGGACCAAACCCAAGAAGCCTGGAAAGGCTGTGTCCATAGGCAGCAGAGGGGTGAAGGATTGGTTACCCTGTCCCATGATTGATGACTCCTGGAATCCAGACTCCCAGCAGAGATAGGGTAAGTGCTGGGCCCTACATGTTGATCCAGTTTCTCCAGAGCAGTCACCACCCCTGAGACCTGATTAGACCTAAGCCCCACCTGCAGAAACTCCACTCTTAGAACTCTGTAGCAGCCATGCCTCAGAGTGCAGTAATCTGGTCTGTGCTGACAGAACTACAGCTGACAGGACTTCCCATCCCATCATACCTTGTACTGGTGAGAAGGGAAGCAGAGAATTTTTGAACTCCAACTGGTAACTTGGTGAGCAACACAAAAAGAGGAAGGTTTAAACAATACTTTACCCTTATGCTCATGCTCAGTACATCACTCAAGAACAAATGGAAAGAAAGACAGTTGGACATAGACACTGAATGAAAAATGAAAAGGCATGCAGACAAACCACTCCAGACATGGGAACTCACACAAGAGATTTTATTAGACAGACTAACAGTGTCTGCCCTGAAGAGAGAGAGAAAGCCTGCAAGAGATAGTGAGGTGAAGGAGCTTTGCTTAAGTACTTGAATTGCCTGGGCTAAGGATGATCGGGGTAATTGCTGAGCAGTTAAAATTTGTGGTCTACAGATTAAGCCAATGGGTGCCAAACAAGCTGACAAGTGGACCAATGGCTGGCTATGGTAGTAGACTGACAGCTGGGGATGCTGTCATTCCTCCTTGCCTTCCACCGCAGGCGTGTTTTATGCCCAACTGCTCAGGAAGGAGACCCATGAGGTCCTAGGGTGTGCTGGTTGTAGGCAGCCCAAGGCCCAAGGTTAGAGCCAGAGAGCAAGGCAAACCCAGTGCCTTCCTCCTGCCTGCCACAGCCAGGTGACACCTGGGAGTTTCACACAGGCCTGCCGTGCTGCATCTACTTGCCAGGCAGCCCACTGAGCACTACAGTGAATATATATTCTGACAATTTTGACCAACTCAGTGGAAACGATGCCTTAATCATTCATTAAGAATTTCTTTGTGTGTGTGTGCATGTGTGTGTGTGTGTGTGTGTGTGTGTGTGTGTGTGTGTGTGCTATGCCAATTGGTCCATGGACATATGTATGTACACATATTTGTTTCTTTTATTCTTTTTTTCTGATGTCCTTTTTTATTGTTTTATTTCAAGGATGAGTTTTATGAAGTAGAATTACAAGTAGTAAAATTTATCTTTAGGCACAAAGGCATCAGTTGTGTAGCCACCACCTCAGACAAAAGATAAGACAGTTTTATCACCCAAACAGCCCCTAGGTGCTGCCTCTTTGTGACCAACCCCTCCTACATCCTGGCAACCACCCATTTGTTTGTTTTATTGCTACAGTTTTGCTTTCCTTGGGCATCATATGAATGGAGTTGTCAGTAGCCTTTTTTTTTTTTAAATATACTGGGGATTGAACCCAGGGTCTTGCCCATGTGCACCACACTAAGCTACATCCCTTTTTAATATTTTTGTGCTCAAAATAATAGTATATTTGAAACAAAAAGTTTCCATTGTGTGTATCAGTAGTTGGTTATTTTTTATTGCAGAATAGAATTCCATAGTATAGATGCAACAGTTTGTTTTTCTGATACTTACCAGTTGAAGGATTCAAATTTGTTTAAATTAAAAAGTAATCAATGCACCTTGTGTAGCTGCCAGAATTACTGTCTGTCCCATAATTGACCAATTAAATTAAGAGGCAAGGTGTTGACTCAAGGAAGGTGATTTTATTTGGAAAGCCAGCTCAACAAGAGAAAAGGGAAACTCTTGTAACAAAGCCCTTCTTGCAAGGAAGTTGATCCAAGATGGCTTATATAGGTGGTCTTTGGTTGTTCCCCAGAGTAGTGGTCATCTTCCTGCAGCAGGAGGCCTGGATGATGCACACCCCAGATTACTTAGTTATGAGGTGTTTTTCACTTTCTGCAAGTCTCAAAATCCATGATCAGGGCTGGGGTTGTAGCACAGTGAAGCTCATGCCTTGCATGTGTGGGGTACTGGGTTCAAATCTCCACACCACATAAAAGTAAACAAATAAAGGTACTTTGACAACTAAAAAAACTTTAAGAAAAAAAGAATATCATTTCTTTATTGTTACATACTACAAACTTCCCCACAATGAATGTACGTCATCCTTCCTTGGTTAGTTGCAAATCCATCTAAACCCCAAAACATCCTCATGCGTGGTATTATTAGTTTGAATGAAGTCATGTGGGTGGGACTCTGCATGGCTGCCATTTGCTACAAGGCCTTCTCCTTGAGGAATGGTGAAGGGTGTAGGTGGGATCAAGGTCTTTGCTCTCAGTACCCATCCTAGACACAGCCATCTCACGTGGGGGAGAGTGTGTGTAAAGGAAGGTGAGGTGCAGTCACTGAGGGAAGGTATGATGTGTGGGTGAAGATTGAGTGTTTGGCTTTAGGAAAGGACTGAACAAGAGAGCACTTGCTTCTGAGAGTAGAGCAAGCCAGAGTGCGTTAGTGTGTAAAAGCAAACACCCTCACAAATTCATCCTTTTCTGGACATGGGGAAGCCAATGGATGTTGGGCACCCAGGAGGCTGCAGCTTTTTGGCCAATAAGATGGAGGTGTTGTACTGTGTCTGTGTTCTGCTTTTGCAATCGCCCCATTCAACATCCCTGAAAGACCCATTAGCCTCTGCGTTCTGGCAGGGAGAGACAATAGAGACCACCACAGAACAGGGGGGTGGAACCAGTTTTCCTGAGTTCTCTCCTTGGGAAGCCTCCATCTCTATAGAAATGGGAGTTTCTTGAAGCTTGAGCCTTAACAGAGAGGTCCAAATGCGAAGGAACAGTCAGCCATGATCACCAGGGGGCTGGTTCTGATCCTGTGATCAATTTACTGATGATCTCAGTCCATTTGCCTTTTCCTGTGGTCCTTTGCATAATAAATTCTGAATTCTAGCTTTAAAATACTTGCTTCTAGAGGTACTAAGATGAAAGAGACACACAAGGTCCTATTCTGCTGGAGGGCTTCAAATTATAAATAACTAATCCTTCTAGACAAAGTAGACCAGAATGGAGACAGGTGACCCAGAAGATAGTTGTATGTGCTGCTAAAATATTGAAATGCTTCTCCTCTAGTTGATAAATAGTCATTGACCCAGCACTAGGTTTGCCAAATCAAATACAAGAGCACCCCATTAAATTTGAATTTCAGATAAACCACAGGTAATGTTTAAGTATGTTCTTTTTTTAATTAATTTTCTTTTTATTTTTACAAACTGCATTTTGATTCATTGTACACAAATGGGGTACAATTTTATTTCTAGGGTTGTACACAACATACATTCACACCATTTATGTAATCATAAATATGCATAGGGTGATACTGTTTCATTCTACTATCTTTCGGTCTCCCATCCCCTCCCGCCCCATTTTTCTCTACACCATCTAAAGTTTCTTCATTCTACTTTTTCTCCCACCAACACCCCCCTTGTTATATATAATCATCAACTTATCAGAGAAAATATTTGACCTTTGGTTTTTTGGGATTGACCTATTTTACTTAGCATGATCTTTTCCAACTTCATCCATTTACCAACAAATGTTATAATTGTATAATTTTCTATGACTGAGTAATATTTCATTGTGTATATATACTACAATTTCTTTATCCATTGAACAATTGAAGGGCATCTTGGTTGGTTCCACAATGCAGCTATTGTGAATTGAGCTGCTATGAACATTGATGTGGCTGTATCACTCTAGTATGCTGATTTTAAGTCCTTTGGGTATACACCAAGAAGTGGGATAGCTGGGTCAAATGGTGGGTCCATTTCAAGTTTTCTGAGGAATCTCCCCACTGCTTTCCAGAGTGGCTGTACCAATTTGCAACTCCACCAGCAATGTTTGAATGTGCCTTTTCCTCCACATCCATGCCAACATTTATTATTGTTTGTGTTATTGAAAATAGCAATTCTAATTGGAGTTAGATAAAATCTTAGGAGGGTTTCTTTACATTTCTCTAGATGATGAGCACTTTTTCATATGTTTGTTGATCATTTGTATATCTTCTTCTGTGAAATGTCTGCCCAGTTCTTTAGCTCATTTATTGATTGGTTCTTTGTATTTTGGGTGTAAGGTTTTTTAAATTCTTTATAATCTTTGGAGATTAGTGCTGTGTCTGAAGTATGTGTGGCAAAGATTTTTGCCCACTATGTAGTCTCTCTTATCACATTATTGATTATTTACTTTGCTGAGAAAAAGTTTTTTAGTTTGAGTCTATTCTACTAATTGATTCTTTCATTTATTTCTTGTGCTATGGGGGTCTTGTTAAGGAAGTCTGGTCCTAAGCCAATGTGATGGAGATTTGGGCCTACTTGTCTATTTGGTGAAGGTTCTTAAGCCTAATTCCTAGATCCTTGATCCACTTTTATTTGAGTTTTGCACAGGGTAAGAGATAGGGGTTTAATTTCATTTTGCTGCATATGAATTTCCAGTTTTGCCAGCACAATTTGTTGAAGAGCCTATCTTTTCTTCACTGTTTGTTTTTGGCACCTTTGTCTAGTATAACTATACTTATGTGGGTATGTCTCCATGTCTTCTATCCTGTATCATTGTTCTACCTGTTTGTTTTAGTCCCAATACAACACTGTTTTTGTTATTATTGCTTTACAGTAGAGTTTAAGGTCTGGTATTGTGATACCACCTGCATCAATCTTCCTGCCCATGATTGCTTTGGCTATTCTAGGTCTTTTGTTCTTCCAGATGAATTTTATGATTGCTTTCTCTGTTTCTATGAGAAATGTAATTGGTGTTTTAATTCAAATTGCATTAAATCTGTATAGCACCTTTGAAACTATGGCCATTTTGATAATATTAATTCTGCCTATCCAAGAACATGGAATATCTTCCCATCTTATAAGGTCTTCTTCAATTTCTTTCTTTAATGTTCTGTAGTTTTCATTGTAGAGATCTTTCACCTCTTTGGTTAGATTGATTCCCAAGTATTTTATTTTAGACCAACATCTCTGATGAATATAGACACAAAAATCCTTAACAAAATCCTGGCAAATCACATACAAAAACAACTTCTTAGTACAATAGGGAATCATTTTTTCAGGTACTTGTTAGACTATATATAACTGATGGTATCAGAATTTCTCCAAATTTTTTTAATTCAAAACTTGAAGACTTTATAAAGTGGACTACTTACACCAAGATCCACAAAATATGAATTAATTACTAAGCTAAATGGATCAAAATAACTAATAAAACTGTGACCAACGTTCTTTTAATTGTATATGAGAACCTCCCTTTTAAAAATATATTCCAAATGTTTAAATTAGAAGAATTTGTACAAATTAGAAAGAAACACTGCTTAATGGCATCTCTGTCACTGATCTTTTTAGTTTAAGAAAAAACCAAAGATGTTAATATAGGTATAAATTAATTAATCACAAAGAATTATTTTTAAATAGTTGATTGGCCTAAAAATTTGCTCAGAACAATTTAACAATGGTTAAACATAATGCAATGTGCATTTACTAATATTTTTTACTTTTCATGATCCTATCATTACTTACTAATACACAGTAAGAATCCTTTGTCTTCCTGTCATAACTCTTACCATTTGGATCTAGAATGTCCCTCAAATTCTCATATGTTAATGGTTGGGTTCCTGATACAGCAGTATTCAGAGATGGACCTTCTGTGAAGTGGTTGGATCATGAGGTTCTAACTTCATCAGTGAATTAATCCATTGATGGAGTGAGAAGTGGCAGAAACTGTAGGAGGTAAGGTCTAGTAGGAGGAAGTAGGTGACTGGGTGTATGCCATGGAAGGGTATATCTTGTCCTAGACCCTTTCCTCACTCTCTCACTCTGCTTCCCAGCCACCATGAGGTGAGCTGCCTTCTTTGTTACACGCTTTTGCCACCATATTTTTCCTTGCCTCAAGCCCAGAAACAATGGAGCCAGCAGGCCATAGACTGAAACCTTTGAAACAAAGAACTAAAACAAGTCTTTTCTCTTCTAATTGGTTTTCTCAGGTATTTAGTCACAGCAACAGAAAACTAAAACAATAGCAAAATTAAATATATTATATCCATGACCAAGGCACAAGTCTTATTTAATTTGGCATAAAAGCTTACTATGAAGGAAAAAGAGCTATGCTTCATCTATAAAAATGATGCCTGCAAGGTCCTGTAACAGAAATGGTCTCTTACCTGGTGTATTCCTTACAGAACTCAGACTCTATTATAGGTAGTAAAAGATGTTTCTTCCCATTGGTTTGCAACATTGAAGATTGTGAATGGGAAGGGAGGAAGGAGCCTTATGGTTTTAGATGAAACAGATAAATCCTGGTAAATACTGATTCTGAATCCTTAATCTTAGTAAAACTGAAAAGAAAATATTGCTTGCACACAAAACAGTAAATTACAACCTATAGACTTTATGACGTTTTCAAAAAGAAGTTAATTCTCAGTCTTTAGAATCTAGTTATATTGCCTATATATTAGCAAGGATTTTTATGTACATAATTAGCACTTCTGTTTTAAAATTTTTTTAATTGTAGATGGACACAATACCTTTTTTTTTTTTAATGTGGTGCTGAGGATTGACCCCAGTGCCTCACACATAAAAGACACTCTACCACTGGTCTGCAACCCAGCCCCATAATTAGCACTTGTATAAATCTATATAAATAAAATTTGTCAAATAAAAATTCAGAGTAATTATGTTGAACCAGAAAATTTCTAGGAACTTAGGTAAATAAAACTATGCCTCAGGAGTAAAATTTTGGCTAAAGAGAGGGACTAGGGTAGCAAAAATAACCCATTGGGCTACCATTACTATAAATGATCACGTAAACCATGCTATACAGAAAAAAAAAATAAACATAGTTAATAAAAAAGATCAGGTGCATCCTGTTTATCACTGGGCTTCTAAAATAAATTAAAACTTGAATTTTACTTATAAGCTTAGATTCTTGAACAAAGACAGTCTATTATTTCCTTCATGATCTAAATGATATTCTTCTATTTAGTAGTTTTCCCTCTTTTCTGTAAGGATACTACATGAATGCCACTATTTGTATATAGCATGAATATTATATGGAATAATTTTTTTATTCAACATGTTGCAACACCTTATAGTTATTATATTTTTGATGTTCCAGTGGTCTTTGATTTGACTAGAGGAACTTCTAGTTGTCATCTGTGTCATTAGGAAATGTCCCTATTAATCTTTGCACAGAAGGTGTTCCAAGTTCATCTTGTAATTTTATTTCCACAACCCCAAAGCACAGATTTTTTTTTAGAGAAGGAATTTGACTTACCTTTAGTAGGAAATGGTACTCAGAAACCAAGCAGTGGACAGTATATATGTTCACTGCTGCTTGGATACCATTGCTTTAAGGCTCTACTAGTGGGTATCATGAATTGATATAGCTATCTACAACTCCAACCCAACACCATAGGGTTCTTCTCTAACTTTTCCCATTTAATAGTTTCATCCTCCTCTGCCAAACTTGATAACCTTGTTCCAGAGAAAATTCAAAGCATTTACTGATTTGCTGTATCCTGTATGGCTTACAAAACAGATCCAGAATTATTATACCAATTCCTCTGCCATCGGTAAACCTACTAAATACAGTTCAAGATGTCCTCAGGATATACTCAACTATATAAAGACAACCACTGCCTTCTAAATTTACTTGAACTAAATTTTTTGTGGTTATATTATCATTTGATATATTGTCCATTTGTTCTGCTTCTGTTTTTAAGGTTAGCATTTCCACTCTTTTTGGATACATAAAATATTGATGTGGTTTTAAAAATAACTAGATTAAGACATACCTATAAAAGTAATTTTTAAAAAATACTCTTAGCCATAGTTGAACACAATATCTCCATTTTGCATATTTTTCATGTGGTGCTGAAAACAGAATACATTCATGGCCTTGCACCAGTTAGGTGAGTGCTCTACCACTGAGCCACAACTCTAGCCCAGAAAGTTCTTGTTACTTCTATGCCTTAGATCCACTCCCATGTACCCTTAGATTAAAAAAAAAAAAAAAACACTCCATTTTCTGCAAAATATCACTCCTGAAGAAACAATATATCTAAATAATAATACATAACCCCCTTTTACCTTAACATACTCCTTTGTACCTTGCTTTTTTCCCTTCTCACATAAAATACCATATCCATGACAGTTCCAAGAGAAGCTCCTCACATATAAGGCTTCAAAGTGCTCCCTTGTGTCTATATGTGACTGGATCATTCTTAATGTGGGGAATAGGGTCCAGTTATAATGAAATCATTAACCCATGTGGTCAAATAGTATTTCCACAAGTACACACCAGCCTTAGGAAAGGAAAGGTGTTTTTGAGAGCCATTTAGAGAAGAAGAGGGTAGGGATGAATTCCAGAAAAAGACACTTGCAGGAGGAGGTTACTTAGTCCAAGGCCCAAAACACCTTTCTCTGCCCCAGCTATCTGTGGAGAGCTTCAGGTCTATTACCTGGGATCTTATCAGGTCTTGGTTGTCTCTCAGTATTGTCTCTCTAAATAAACTCCTCACCCTCCTCAATTAAATTACCTTTAATAGGCATCTGAATCATCTTTCTTTTTTCTCATTTTCTTCCTTTATCTTTTTAAACACAAGAAACATGTGAAAGTGTACTTTTTGTAAGTTACTCACATGATACAAGAAAATACATAGAAAAAAAATTAAATTCTGCTCCTTCATACTCATTTCTTCTAGAACATCCACTGTTAATCATATATAAACTACCACTCTTGGATCACTAATTCCCCACTGAACAGACTAGGGGACCTCTCCAAGATCTCAATCTCCACTCAAGAGTTAGGGATATCCAAATGCTCTGATGTTGGGTTTGTGCACAGGTACTGGCCATACAATTGAAAGTTTAAAGGTAGAAGGGCTAGCAGCAGGATAGAGATCCTTGTAAATCAGTTTTTCTTCTGCCTACTAATGACTACACAGACTCATATTCCGAATCCTAAAATGCCAGATTGTTGCTTTCTCAACACTTCTTGTACCCAGGAGAGAGGAGCATACCTATTTCTTTCTGTGTTTCCTCAGTCTTTGTTGGACTTTCCACTTCTCTGCCAGGCAGCTGGCAGCTGCTCTAGCAGCTCTGGTCATTGTACTTCATGCCCAATGTAGCCACAAGGGGGCAATGAGGGGAACTATGGCCATTTCTCAATTGGGGTATTAAAGGAGCATTATGCAAGGTGGATTGATTTTGATGGACTTGGTGAGTCAGCCTTAAGCTGTGTGGAGCAGAATTTAATTTTTTTCTATGTATTTTCTTGTATCATGTAAGTAACTTACAAAAAGTTCACATCCATGTGAACCACATCCGAGGTTCTTCACTTTTGAATTGCCTTAAATCCGGGTTTGTTCTGTGCTGGCCTAAGGCCCACATTGACCAGGGGAGGGCTGCCTGGGGACACTCAGCCACTCATCTGGGACTGCCTCATTCTATCTTCCCAGCAAAGACCTGCACAGTCTTCTGACTTTAGAAGCAGTAGGGCCATTGTGTTGTTGAACAGCAATTCCTCACCTTCTTTTGAGACCGTGGCACCCTTCCCAGTGTTCTGATAATCTGTGCTGAATAGAGATTAAGGCACAGGTAAAAGTGAGTAGTAGTAGCGAGGGAGGTGGAGGAAGAGAAAAATGGGGAATAAGAGGAAAAGTGATAAAGGGACTTAGGGATAAAGGAGAGGAAAAGGAGAAATCACAGTGAATCCGAAATCCACTTCTAAGGTCATCAGTGCTCTCTGGATAATTAATGGGAAGAGGAAAATTACAAAGAAGTGTAAAGAAAAACTTTTAAGGGGAAGGGGTAGAAATTTTATGTCATGGTAGGAAATTCTAGCAACCTAGGGGGAACAGGTGGGTCTGCCTGAGGCCTAAAACACTCTTGCATGTCTTTAATCTCAAAGTGGATTTAATTTCATTCTCTGAAGTACAATCCTAAAGAAATGAGCAGAGAGATTTGGAGAAGTGGGGGACATGACTCCTCCTCCCGTTGTAGAGTAAAGGTACCTGGATCCTGTCTGACAAGGAAAAGCACCAGGAGAAGGAATTCTAGAGTACAATGGAAGCTGAAGAAAGGATTTGCAAACCAATAGCGAGGCAAGCAGGTGAAGCTGTTGTGATTCTGTGGTGTAATGATGAGTACTCTGGACTCTGAATCCAGCGATCTGAGTTCAAGTCTCCAGGGGACCTTTCCAGTTAGTTGGAATAAAAGGCATTTTTTTTTATTCTGTAAGTGAGAGACAGTCTCTACTTCCACATTCTGCTTTACTGAACAGGAGGGTTTCTGTCTAGGGAAGGAAGTAGCTGAGGGTAGCAGATATTTCAGTTTCACATGTCCTTTGCACCAGACAGCCTTTGTCCCCTGCTCTGTTCCTTAGCTCATTAATTCGGATACATGAGGACCATCCTTAGGTGGCAACCACTGTGAAATTAGGACACATTGATTCTGGGTGTCCGAACTTGGGGTGTCCTGTTTTCAGCAATTCTGCTGGTGTCATGCTCACTGACTTTGGAGGTCCCCAAACCTCAGCCAAGGGACTGAGTGACCTGGCAGTCCCCCTCCGTGTCCTCAGGTGACCTTCAGCCTCTGACCACCAAATCCTTCACCCCGGGTTTTCTCCTACCCCAACTCCTTCTCATATTTGGACCTATTTTCCTGTTTCTGTACAAGCAGAAATTACTTGAAATAAGAAATACCATTCCTTCCTTAGCTTAGTGGCATGTTGATGAGACTCGATTTTCTGTCCTGGGTTCTATCAAGTTGGGTGCATTTCAGTTGGTTTCATTGGATTCTTACCTGTCACCATTTTGTCTGTATAATCCCAAGCTTTCTAGTCTCTATTGAGGCCAGTAGGGGTCGCAGTTGTCCAGAATTTTGCACCCAAATGTAGAGAATCCACTGAAGCCTTGAACTCTGCCAAGTAGAGACCTGGGCCTGGATTTGTGTGTCCCAGGGGTTGAGTCCCAGGGAATTTCATCTCAGGTGGAGGTGAAAGGAGCTTGAGCAGCTCCAGTGGCGTGGCTCAAAATCGCAGGACTGCCCTTTCTTTTGCCAGGCCCTGCACCAAAGACAGCACTGGAGAAGATCATGAAAAGTCCTTTGTGATTCCTTCCTCTTTATGGAGAAAGTTGGATGATTTTAAAGATCTTCCTACCTAGTTAAGAAGTTCTTCACCACATGCTTCAGAGAAGTTTTGATTTTTTTCTTCCATTTTTAAAACTTTCTGCGGTTACAAAAGACTGTAAAATATAAAACTCTCAAAATAGGTTTAGAGGAGGAGCTCATTTTGAAGTGTTTGAAAAGAAAGTCAGAGGCCAAAGAAGGTCACAAAAGGAGAAAGGAGCAAGGGAAACAGAAAAAGAAAGAAGGGGACCAGCAAGGAGCCAACAGGGTAGTTTTCAGTTGCTGGGTTGGAGACACCGCATTTGCCCACTGTGGAACCTCTCTCTTGCATGTCGTTTGAACCCTGACAGATCCGCCCCGGAACGCTGTCCACCCTGAAAGTCTGAAGTTGTTTGCTTTTTTTCTTTTTGCTAATTTGCTTTTCAGTCTTCTTAGTGGCATGGGGGAAATCCCTAATAATATGTGTAGTCACTAAATCAGAGACCTGCTTTTCTTAACCCATTATGGCTTGTCATCTCATTTATGAAACACCAAAAATTTTACATTGAACCATGTATATAGAACTTATGTAATTTTGAAACAAATATTTGTGCTTTTAGAGTTCTAATATTCTGAGAAATGTAATAGGCAAATGATCATTGATGATATTTAAAAAATATTAATGATATTATTAATGATAATAAATTATATAATCTCTAGAATAAACTTTCCAAACTATATTAACACAACTGTGTCAATTTCATTAAAATATTGGCAGAATTGAAAACTTGGAATTTAATGACTTAAAGTTGACTAGCAGGAACATGTTTTCCTCCTCCCCTCATCATCTTCCCTTTCATATAGGCTGCCTGCTGGGCTTGGAGAGGTTAGATTGAGGGGAGAGGTTCAGGACTTGAGGCCATCAAATCAAGGACTAGTGGTGGGTGGAGATTCAAGGACTAGAGTCCTTTCAGTGGACAGTACACCATGTAAAGAAATGCTTCTTTTCTTTAGTTTTCTCTTAAGAGTAGACATTTCTACTCTTAAACCTTCACCACAGGTCCTCCTCTTACACTCCTTGAGGTTTTCTAGTCCTTATTTAATTTTTTAATGCAATTGGAAGTTTGTAGTCATGAAAAGAAATGATTACAATTATTTGAGACTCATTTTAAAATTGTTTTAGTCAAAAACTAGTTAAGAAAAAAATCTATGAACTAGAGAAAAATACATAAAGCACAAATACAACAAAGGACTTTTGACTAGAATATGTAAAGAACTATAAAAATTAAATGGAAACACAGAGCAACAACAACAAAAAGGCAAAAGACATGAGCAGACATTTCAGCAAATGAGCACATGTTAAGAAGTTCCACATCATCAGACAGAAGGAAAATGCAAATTAAAATCCCAGTGAAACACCTCCTCACTTCCATTAGAAATATCAAAAGATGAGCTATTCAGAGTAGTGAGCAACTTTCACACATTTGTGGTATAAGTACAAAATGGTAATTCACTCTCAAAAAGATTTAGAAGTTTCTTATCAAGTTAAGAATAATTGGGCTGGGGATGTAGCTCAGTTGGTAAAGTGCTTGCCTCATAAGCACAAGGCCCTGGGTTCAATCCCCAGTACCGAAAAAAAAAAAAAGTTAAGGACACTTGTTAAAAAGTTAAGGTCCACTCCTGGACATCTGTACCTTAGCAAAATAAAGACTTATATTCACACAAAATTCTTTACAGGGATGTTCATAGCAGTTCTAATAGTAGTAGCCACAAACTAAAATGAACACAAAAGTCTTTAAACTGATTAATAGAAAAACATTGAATTTCCACTGAATAGAACCCTCAGCAAAAAATAAAGAAATGAACTAGGCATGGTGACCCACACCTGTAATCCCAGTGTGTCTGGAGGCTGACACAGGAGTTTCAAAGCCTCAGCAACAGTGAGGCACTGAGCAAGTAAGTGAGACCCTGTCTCTAAATAAAATACAAAATAGGACTGGGGATGTGGCTCAATGATTGAGTGCCCCTGAGTTCAATCCCCAGTACCCAAAAATATAAAGAAAAAAGTGAACTATTGATATGTGAAACAATTTGGAAGAATCTCAAAGTCACGTACTGAGTGAAAGATGCCAGTCCTTAACAGTTAGGTTTTATAAGATTCTGTTCCTATGACATTGTCAATAAAACAAAACTATGGAGATGAATAGATGGGCAGGTGCCAGGCTTGTTTTAGGGAAAGATGTGATGGTAAAGAGACAGCATGAGGAAGGTTTTGGAAGAGCAAAATTTGTGTTCTAATTATGGTGATGACTACACAACCTTAACTTGTTAGTAGTAGCAGAGAGATTTTACCAGAAGAAAGCAGCAGTTTCACTTTACAAAAATTAAACAAATTGTAATGTAATGTATAAAGCTGCTCTCCCACCCTTTCCATTGCAGCCATTTTCCCACCTCCCAACTACTTGTCAGTCTTTGTACATCCTAGCTAGCTATTGGTTCATCAGTCAGCTTGCAATTATCCTCTGTTATTGGTCTCCTGTTAGCCTGGTGGAATTCAACTGCTTTTCCCTGCAGGGAGACACTCTGTTTGCTTAATAAACCCTCTTATGTAATTTCCCATGTCTGGTGTGGTGTTCATGGGATTTCTTACACAAACAACAAAAGTCCAAGAACTGAGCAAACTGGATGATGAAAAACAGGGGTTCTGGTGTTTCCTAGTAGAAGGAAATCAGTTGCTCAAACTTTTAGCAACAATCCGCTTTCCATGGAAATCCAGGATTCTTTTCTTGAGTCTTATACATACATTACAGTTAGAAGTCCCAGGTACATGGTCTCTCTGGTTGCCTTTCCTTGCTCACAGTCTATCCCTGGTGCTTTCGCCCTCAGTACTGGAAAGAACAAGACTTCTCTGCAGACCTGTCAACTGAGTGACTTACAGAGTTTTCTCCACATTAAGGGAGGAACAAAGACTGGAATTCCCCTACAATACCACCATGAGATGCTGTGGGATGCTTACCGTCCTGTTCAGTGTCTACATATCAAAAGGGGAAAATTTTATGATATTGTTGACTTAATTGAAGACTTTTAAGAAAAACAGCAGCGAGTTTGTTAATTCAGTTGATTAAGATTCAAGTCAAGGCTACTATGGCCACTAACCATTCATAACATGATCACAGAGCAAGGTAGTTCATCTTCTGTGTTTGGAGGTTGAGAACTGAGGAATATTTGCCTTTCCCAGACTGGAGAGACTGGTGAAGGGACTGTCCTAATCATCAAACAGATATTTTAAGCTAGGGTAGTGCTGGTGGGAAAAGAGAGGAAGGGGCATCTTTTAGAGAAAAAGTTCTGAATTTTAGTCTTCAAAAGGAGTGAAACCTGGCCATTGGAAACTGAGGATGTTTGGCCTCACAAAGGGACCCAAATTATAAGAAAAACTTGCAAATTCATTAAAAGAATAGCTCTATGTTAAAGGCAATTTATGCAGAGGAGGTGGAAAACCTGATCTGGGGCCTTCAAAGAGGAAAGTCTTCATGATGATACAGAAACCCACTGGTTAACCTGACTACCACTAACCCCATTGCAACTGTCCTGCAAGCCCACAGTGGGATGCACCCTGGCATCTCCATCTGGATTAGTCCCTGAGGATCTTCAGGACCTTGGTGCCCATGTCCTCTGAAGCTCTGCCCTGCAAGCAGTTGCCCTGCAAGGGGGAGAGAAGTGGGAAGGAGGCTACTTGCTAGGAAACTCCAAGAAATCCAGCAACATCCTGACTTGACTCTCAGTAACTTACAAACCTATCCCATTCTCCCAACAATGACAAGAAAGCTCACAAGAACAAATGCCTAAAAATTAGGTAGTCTGGTTATCTTGCATGCTCAAGACTCTGTGTTTTCTCTCCACACAACAAAGAAGGGAGAGAGTGAGACAGGGGTTGGGGGCATTAAAATCAAACACACAAATGCTGCAAAATTAGGACCCTAGGTGACAGCAAAATGTAGTCAAATTATCTTGTGAATGCCTGGTTTCTTCATATTTCTATCTCTCCCACTCTCCCCTTTGCTTTGTGGAGCATCATTCCTTTTTCCCTAAGCTACCTTCCTTCCATCTTCACCACCATTTCAGACTTTCCAAAGAAAGTTGTGATAGTCATTTGTATTTTGTAGTCTTGTAGGAGCTCAAAATTTCAAAATGAGAGAGATTTGGTGGTGATCATTTTAGCTATATGTAGAGGATAAAAGTATTTATATCTGGTCATATACTAAAGCTTCTTCCACAATCAGGAGATAAAAAATTCACCAATGGATGAAGGGTTTAAGGAGCCTGAGAAACAGCATTGCTTATATGGTTTATTTTCTGTCCAGAGAAGCATAGGAAAATGACTATATTACATGATGTGTGAGTGTGTGTGTGTGTGTGTGTGTGTGTGTGTGTGTGTGTGAGAGAGAGAGAGAGAGAGAGAGAGAGAGAGAGAGAGAGAGAGAGAGAAATCTGAGTATAGAATTTAACAGCTTTTTTCAGTGCTGCAGACATTTCATGTTCAATGTGTAAATTATTGGTCCATTCCCCACCAGGACATTGTGCCAGCATTGTCACGTAACATGCTTTTTTTACGTAGCATTTACTGGGTGCTCTTAGGTGCCAGGTCCTGCAGGTGAGGGGTAGCATGTGGAACAAAGCCCAGTTGCCTGACTCATGAACTCCACCTCTGCAGGCATAGAGGCAGCACATAGATGTACAACCATGTCCCTCCTACATGCTAGACTATTGGGTCCTGGGAGACCAACAGTGAATTTTAAAAGTGAAGTGTACTGAAGAATGGCAGATGCGTTATATCAGACCAAGGGGCTATGGCTGCCACCTGCAGTGAGGCAGTTTCTAAAGGAAGAAGAAGAAGTGGAGAAGGTCATGGATTAGCATTTGGGTGTCAAGTGACTCAATCAATCATGTCCAAAACTAAATTTGACCAAAGACAAGTCTGCAGTACCAGTGGGTTTTGAATGTGTTTTCAGACTAGAATAAGGAGCTGTGGAACATCTTCTCCCCCAGTGGTAACAGCCTATGACTCCACAGTGTTTTTTCTCTGTGCTACAATAAGAACATGGCTGTTAATGAAAAAGATAGGTGGTTCAAGGCCACACCAGGATGCTTTAGTCTTCTTCTAGATTCTCATTCAACTTCTGATTCTCTCTCAAAATTTGCCATTCTGTGAAGATTCTTTTATCTTTCATCCTGTAACCCTCCATTCCTCCTGGTCTCTTTTTCCTTTGACTGTGGTTGCTGCTGGGATGTTGTGAGGAATTAATGGCTATATTCACTGAGTTATGCCTTGAGAATGTGGTTTCTTCCTGTCCTACCAGATGACACTGGTCTCTCTTCACTGTTCAGAGCACAGAGGCTACCTCAACCTATCTGGATTCCAGGGTACACTCAGTACTCAAGCATGGAAAAAAGAAATGACTCTGAATCCATGTTGGTGCACCCTTAAAAGATTATTAAATTTGCCATCACAGGATGCCACCAGCACTTTGATTTGGGGCTGTCCAATCCTGACATTTGTTTAAGAATATTTATAGGTTTATATACAAATTGAGCAGAAAGCACAGAGTTTCCACATACTCCTCTCCATGCACACATCTCCCTGTTATTATGGTCTTGTTTTAAAGTGTAGAATTGCTACAATTGATAAAAAAATTGATGTATCTTTTTAAATTAAAGGGCATGGTTTAAATTAGATTTTAATTTTTGTGCTGAATTGTTCTGTGGGTTATGACAAATGTGAATTGCCTTTAACCCCACTACAGTTTCACACAGGATATTTTTACTACTGAAAACTCTGTGCTTCACCAGTTTATCCTCCCTTCTCTCTCACTTTTGGCAACTGCTGATCACTTTACTATCTCTATGGTTTTGACTTTTCCAGAATGTTCCAGAGTTGGAATGGTATGTCAGATAGTATATAAATTTTTACACTGACTTCTTTCTTACATTAGATGCAGTTCCTCCATGTTCTTTCATGGCTCCATAGCTCATTTCATTCTGTTTCTTAATATTCTTTCATTGTAGGGATACACCACAGTTCGTTCATCCATTACTTAGTAGAGGACATCTTGGTTACTTCTAGTGTTTTGAAAGTTATAAATAAAATTGCTGTAAGCACTCATGTAAAGTTTTCTTGTGAATATATGTTTTCATCACATTTTTGCTCATGCCTCAGTCTGTAATCGCTTTACTATATGGTAAGATTACATTAAATTTTGTAAAAACTGATGAACTATTTTCCAAAGTGACTTTATTATTTTACATTTTTACCAGCAATGACTGAAAGTTTCTATGTTCCACATCTTTGGCAGCATTTGGTACTGTTAATTTTTTAAATTTTATCTATTATGGTAGGTAAACAGAAGTTATCTCATTTTTGTTTAATTTTCCATGTCATAATAAAAAATGATTTTTTAAAAAAAATTAGTTGTTGATGGACCTTTATTTTATTTATTTATGTATGGTGTTGAGAATCAAACCCAGTGACTCACACATGCCAGGCAAGCACTCTTATCACTGCAGTACAACCCTAACCCATGAAAAATGATTTTGGACATCCTTTCATTTATTTATATGAAATCATCTGTATACCTTTTTTGGTGAGTTGTCAGATCATTTACCCATTTTTAATTGGATTGCTTATTTTAATATCATTGAGTTCAAAGAGATTTTTATATATTTTGTATACCAGTCCTTCATAAAATTTGTATTTTACAAATATTTTCTTCAAGTCTGTGTACTGTTTGTTTAGTTTCTTAACAGCACCTTTCATGGAGCATAAGTTTTTTTTTTTTTTTCAGTGAACTTCAACTTGCCAATATTTTTCCTTCTGGATTGTGTTTTTGGTATTGTATCTAAGAGATATCACCCAACCAAAATTCACTAAGATTTTCTTATTATATCTTGAGTTGCATCTTAGTCCATTTTGTGCTCCTTTAACAAAATATTTGAGTCTGGGTAGTTTATAAAGGAAAGAGTTTATTTTGACTCACTGTTCTAGAGGCTAGCTGGGCACTTGGCTGAGGCTGTGGTTTGTCACAACATGGAAGATGACAGCGCACAGTGAAAGTGTGTGCTAGAGATGGCATAAGGTGAGAGAAGAAGCAGGAGACAGAGGAGGCTATTCTTTTTCAACAACCTAATCTCACAGAAACAGATCCAGTCTTGTCATCCTTGGAGAACTACATTAATCCTCATTGAAGGTGGTGCCCCCTGATCTAACCATGAATTAAAAACCCCATCACCTCCATACTGGTACAATGGGGAGCAAGATTTCATCTCATGAATTTTGGGGGAAACATTCAAAATACATCCACACTACAACAAGGAGTCTAATAGTTTTACACCTCAAATTTATCTGTGATCCATTTTATAAAAGGTTTAAAAATCTCAGTATAGATTTTTTAAAATGTGGATGTCTAGTTGTTCTAGCACCATTGATTATAGTGAATATTCTCTCTTCATTAAATTAACTTTTTACCTTTGTTAAAATTTTTGACTTATTTCTATAGAATTGTTTCTGGTCTTTGTATTCTTTCCCATTGATGTTTCTCTTGATGTTTTCCAAATATTTCATACAGTTTTGCTTCCTGTAGCTTTATAACAAATCCTTTAATATTAGATTATAAAACCTCTGGGGATTTTTCTGATCTTTGTCATGAGAACATGATTTGATTCTCATAGATTGTACTTGAAATGTCCTCCAAAGACTGATTTCATAAAGGCTGGTCATAGGGCAGCAATGTCAGAAGTGAGAATTTTAGAAAGTGATTGGACCATGAGGATTCTAATCTCAATAGTGGATTAATCTGTTGGTAGCTGAATGGACTATGGGGAATTGAGTAAACTGTAAACAGTGGGGCAGCATTGAAGGAAGGAGGTCATGGGAAGCAGACCCTGTAATAGTATTTCTGGTCCCCACCCTCTGTGTCTTTCTCCTTCTCTCTTCCTGACTGCTATGAACTGAATAGCTTTACTCCACCACACCTTTCCACCATGATGTTCTGACTTGCCACAAGCCCAAACCAGTGGTGTCAGAAAACCATTGAATGAAACTTCTTAAACCATAATCCAAAATAAATCTTAACTCCTTTGAGTTGTTTTTCTTAGGTATTTGTTACAAAAAGGTGAATAAAGTTCCCAGAGGTAAAAGTTAGAAAAGTGTGGGGATTCTCCCCAATCTCAGAGCAATCCACAATGTCAAGTTCTGAAGACAAGACTGATGACATCAGTAGCTACCTATGTTCTGGTCAACTGGAGAAAGAGGCAAATTAAGATGTATGAGTTTGGAGGACCATGCTCGAGCGGCCTGTGGGCGGCCCTGCAGCCCTAGCCAGCGGCGCTGAGGGGGCCCAGAGCGAGCTGCAGTGGCGGCGGCATGCGGGGCCTCCCCGACTAGCCCACGGAGCCCTGAGGCCCTCCGTGGAGGCGGGGGCAGGCGCTGCGGAGGCAGGGCTCGCATCGGGCCCGCCTTCCCGCCCACCAGGGGAGCGGCCAGCAGTGGCCGAGGAGGCGGCACAGCTGGATGGCGGCCCGAGAGTAGCGCCCACGCTGCAGCCCGCTAGACTGCACCTCGACCGCCCGGGCCGCCCCGAGGAGCTCCTACCAAAATGGGTGGACTTGGGCTGGGGAGATAGCTCATTTGGTAGAGTGCTTGCCTCACAAAGCACAAGGCCCTGGGTTCAATCCCCAGCACTGCAAAAAAAAAAAATGGGTTGACTTTACATGTACTCAAGGTTATACACAAGAATGTTTTAATCACATTGACCTTAGAAATGGCTCTTGTGTTACCAGAATAAAATTCATACATAAAAGATATGAAATGTATTGTTTAGTGACAGTAGAAAACACAAACAAAGCAAGGAAACATAAAGGAGGAGGTTAAGAGGCGGTGATGTCAAACTTTATTTAGGTTTAGTGAAACACCAACAAATGCCCAGTAAGAGAAAAGATGTCAATATAAAAATGGAAGATAATATTGATAAAAGAAAATTGATATTGATAAATCATTGATAAAATATTGATAAAATAATATTGATAAAAGAAAAAACTGACAACACTCATAATTACTTTGAGTTATACAGCACTCTTGTATTTTTTGGCAGGGGGTTGGAGGTTTGGTACTAGAGGTTTAACCCTGGGGCACGTTACCATCCCCAATCCCTTACATTTTTTACTTTGAGACAGGGTCTCAGGAAGTTGCTGAGGCTGACCTTGAAATTTTGATCCTTTTTTTCAGCTTCCTGAGCAGCTGGGTTTCCAGGCATTTATCACTGAAGCCAGCTCTTCTATATATTTTAATGGACTTAGAAATAATGAGTGGATCAGAGAAGAACATCATGAGAGTTTTACATTGGCAAAATTTACATTTTTCACTTGAGGAAAAACCTTAAGATACATTTTAATGTTAAAGAAATGGTGAGCTGACTTCTGTGTAGTGCTGAGGAAAAATTAACATGTTGGAAAACTAATTCTACTCATGCAAAAAGGAGAAACATGAAGTATGCTTAGTTGTTTGGGAAAAGAGAGGTTGGCTATATTGGTATAAGGCTACATAACTGTTGAGACTGGCAAATGAGTTGGGGATCCACATCTGTGATGACCTTCTTAACAGACCAGGTGGCCTGTGGGTCAACCTGGATAAGGCAACTGAAAGGCAGAGGTTCCCCACATTTCATGACATCTCCAAACATCTGTTAGACTGTTTCTTTGTGTACTGGCCCTACCTCCTCACTCCTGAGTCTGAGTCTGAGCTATAGGCAAAGACTTCAGCTCTGAGCTTTGGCATCTGGAGCCTTGTTTTGTGTATTAAGGACTCCTCAAATTTACAGGGTATCGATCAACCTTTTCTCAAAAATGACTTAATGATTAGGCTATTGTCATCACTTAGGCCTCATGAAACTTATTTGATTTTATTTGTCTTTAACCCATGACATGTTTGGGTTTCTTCACTGTAGTCCTAGACTGTTCCATCTTGGCAGTATTAGTCAGCCCTTCACATGACCTATAGAGAGAAATGAATCTCCTAGAAATCAACAGGAATTGTAGCCTCAACTGAAAGAGAACAAACAGCAGTTTTGAGACCTCAATGAAAAAATTCTTATATCTAAATCTACAACCTACTGTCTGGTCAACTGGCTGAAATACTGTAAATTGTAGATGGGGGCCACAGTCAGCAAGTGATGAATGATCAGCTGTTTCCTCTGAGAAACAATATGTTCTCCAACTTGATTTTCCTGTTCTTTCATGTAATTCCAACCTTAACATATTTGTAGAAATTTGGGATTGGTATTTTACCTTCAATTTACTGACAATGGAAAAATGAGGAACAAATACTATAGTTTCTTATAGTTTACTAGTAGGTGTAGAGTGGGAATATGATTAATGTCCCAGCTACTGACTGCTATTGGAGGCATAAATTGCCTGTTCTTATCAAGAATAGCTCATATATTTTTTACTAGGATCCTCTGTATCTTATCAGTTCCTACAGGCATATAACAAGTGTGTTGGTCTAAGAGTCTGGGACTAATGATTTTCCACTTAGTTCAAGCTTCTGTTGAGTACTAAGTGGACAGCACTTTCTGGTTATGCTGGGAACAGTTTGACAGTGCACAGTACCTTCTTTAAAGGAGCTCAATACAACCTTGCATTAAATGAAAGAGTGGTATACAGAAGTGACAGAAGGGATTCTGCTGGTGGGAAATCGCCATTTCCAGGGGCACAGCCTCTTCTTAAAAATGCAAGAGAGTCTTCTACCTGCAGTACATTATAAAGTTCCTTCAGGTGTGATGGTTCACACCTGTAGTCCCAGCACTCAGGAGGCTGAGGCAGGAGGATAGCAAGTTCAAAACTAGCCTCAGAATAGCAAAAAACTAAGCAATTCAGTGAGGCTCTGTCTCAAAACAAAATACAAAATAGAGTTAGGGATGTGACTCAGTGGTTGAGTGACCCTGAGTTCAATCCCTGGTACCAAAAAAAAAAAAATGTTTCTGGGACATCAGATTCTTTAGCACCCTATAGGTCTGTCCAAGCTGTTGAACCTTCAGTTTTGCTAGATAGCCAGCCATTCTAGAAGCTGCTGTGTGGTCTGAAATATGTGCTTTGAGGTCAAGACAAGAATGAATCTAGGTGGAGAAGACCATCAGCCCCAGTAAAGCCCAAGCTGCTCAGAAGGTTGGAGACCCTTCCCTCCAACCATTAGCTTGGTAATGGGAGCCCAGTGGCTTATCAGTAAGGTGGCCTTTTGGTACTAAAGGAATCATGGGAAAAGGACCTGTGTTAGTCACTATGGTAAGAAATAACATGGCTTGAATTTGCCTCATTTACCTACATTTTTTCCCAAAAATTTATTGGCATTTTTTTTCATATAGAAAGAATTAAAAAAAATATGTACAGAAAGTTGTTAAGGAATTCAAGAAATCAATTTTGGGAAAATGCAGACTATATTTTAGTAATTTTTTTCTTAGGACCATAGTATAATTGTAGGAAAAATATGAAAAAACATATCCCTCAAGACCCTATTAACTGTGTATAGAGTATGGCACCAGCCAGTCTCCTGGGCTCTAATCCAGGTTTCTTGTCCTTTCTTCAGTTTCCTACTCTGTTTATGTGGTATATCATAGTACCTACATTTATGAGTTGTCAAGTAGGTATTAATTCTCTTATTGTTCTTACATCAGTGCCTGGCATAGAGTAAACACTGATATTTTACTCATATTACTTCCCATTTAATACAAACTTTATTAGTGTTAGGCATATTTCTTTCAGACATTTACAGTCTTAAGCCTTATAATTTACACAAGTGTATTAAGATAAAACTTTTTATGTTGGAGGTGCTTGTTTTTTTAAAGTTGTGAGCACAATTGCAACTTCAGCCCTGTAGTGCTAGTGACCTTCCTGAGTGTACACAGAGCCTGTGCTTCATGCCCAGTTTAGTGTTTGATTCAAGGGGCTTTGGTAATTATAGTAGTTGAGGATTCAGAGTCACATGAGAATCTGATTGCCAAATACATTGAATTACCCTACTGTAGTACTTTGTGTCTTCAAACTTCTCTTTCCTAATCTATAAATTGAGGATAATCAAATATCATGTATTTGGGGAGATTTCAAATGGTGGAGGTCCCTGCATAAAGCCTGGGACTTGAAGTTCCTGTTGTCACTGGGGTGGGCCTGCCTCCTCTTCTGAAGGTGGTGCCTACAGCATTACATCCAGTTGTCCACTGAGGAAGGCACATTTGTCTCTTCTCAGAGTGTGAAAAGGACAAAGACATCAATAATCATGTGCTGGAGGAGAAGTTTCAGTGCAAGGATGGGAAGCTAGCAGAAAGGCTGACACTAGTCAAGAAGCTCAGGAAAGGGGACCCTGTGCATTTCAGGCAGGCAGGAAGGTTTTTTAATCAACTCTGGCAGTTCAGGTGGGAAGACTAACAGCTAATTTGAACAAGAAAGGGCATGAAGTCCCATGACAGGCACATGCCTCCCAAATAATTATAAAACTACAAACCAACAAATCATGTTGTGCATGCTGGTCTAAAATTGTTATGGAAAGCTTCATTTTCACTTTTCCAAAATGTACTGAGCTAAAATAATTACCAAATATAAAATTAAGCAAGTTTTTAGGTGAGCAACCTAGTTGTGTGACCTTTGGTGTACTCATAATGTTGTGTAAGTACTGCCTCATTTACTCTTAGTCCCAATCACATCCTGAGTGCAGCTGACTTCTTGAGTCTGTCAATCTCCTTTTGTTTCATTGCTCTCATTAACCCCAGCTGTGTGAATCAGGACACATTTTGTATATGGTTTACATTCCATGCTGGAACAATGCACTATGTGTTTTACCACATGGAAATGACCAAATGAGAAAGTGAAGGGACATCTTTATGTAGAAGATTCAGGAATATACCTAACTTTAGAGAATGTCTAGGGATCTTACAGAGCATTTTATTATACAGGGGAGACCTTTGGTTGCCCACACCCTTTTTTTTTTTTTTTTCATAGGATAAGAGAATTCTGCTTTGAGAGTTCCTTGGGTATGTTCTCACCAAAATCTCTGTCAAACTTCAGATGATCTATTTTAAATCTGTGTAGACTTAAATTTATCTGTATTCTGCTTCAGAAAATTCCAATATCATATTCAAGATCAGACCCCAAAGCTGTCCCAGTTAAGGAAGAAATTACAACAGTGGAGAGATGTGTCATTTCTATTCAACTAATATCTGAAGCACCTTCTCACTCCATAATATGCTGACACCCACCAGGGGTCAGACCTCCATGAGCTCCTGGTTGAGGGGCACAGGTTGGCAAAGTGGCATGTCCTCAAACACTCCATGTAAAGTTGCCAGAGGTCTTGATTACACTGAACTGCTCCCAGGTTCCAGGTTCCTGAATCTCATGATGCTCCATTCACCAAGTGATCTTTTGACCAGCTCTTCTGTTTTCCATGTCAAATGTAGGGTATGACAAGATCAGGATGCCTGAGTGAGAACACAGAAGAAAACTACACAGCATGAAAATGAAAGCAGTCCAACATGTCATTTCTCCCTGGTTAAGAATAGATTCAGGATGAAAAGACAGCATCTACCTAAGGTTTAAGAAGAGAAAGGAATGTGACAGAAGGCCACATGTTAAACTGACATCACTCTGGATTAGGAGTGAGAGTGTCCCAGCCTCCAGCCTGACTGCATTGTTTACTGCTGTGAACCAGGGATTATTTTATCTCTACTGAATCTCTGTGTCCTGATCTATAGAAATAGCTGCGGAGTATATATAACCAAAATGTGTGGAATAAATATTCATGAGTGCTTTAGAAATTATATAGACTTTCAGTCTTTGGACTTTGTTTTGATACCGTAACATCTGATGATGGGAATGTTGCATATGATTATTAATATTACTATGAATATGATTTCAGTTTTGTTGGTCAATGTATAAATAGAAGAGTTGAAAGTTCTTTCTAGGCTACATAGGTTAGATCACACCAAGAGTTTTATAAATTGTCCCAAGTCATGTGAAAAAGTAACATTAATAAACTGAAGCACAGAGTATTAGAAACAAATTTTTGAAACCCTTTTACATAACAAATAGTTGATAGTTTGAACTAGAAAAGAAACTTGGGCCATCAAAGATTCTAGTTAATGAAATAATTTTTCCACTTGTGCCTGATTTTACCTAAAGGTGTATGAAGGACTATCGCGTTCCCTCTGCCCACAGAGAGAGACACGACAAACGTCTGAAGCTTTGGAAGTTTATTGCGTACAGTCTTCCTTTCTTTCCTTCTTATCTATCCCTTTCTCTAGCTCTCTTTCCCTCTCCTGCACTTCACTCTTCTCCCGCTCGGCTCTCGCCTGCTCCGGCTGCTTCGTTTCTCCCGCTCGGCTCACGCCTGCTTGCATGCCTCTACTCCCAGCTCCTACTCCTACTCTCAGTTTCTTCTCTCTTTTCTTTCTCTTGCTCTCTTTCCCTCCGCTTAACTCTCGCCTGCTCCGGTCGTTCCGCTTCTCTGCTTCTACCCCTACTCTCAGCCTCTTCTCTCAGCTTCTGCTCTCAGCTTCTGCTTTCGTCTTCTGCCCTCAGCTTCTGCTCTCAGCTTCTGCTCCTACTCCCAGCTTCTTTTGCTACTCCCCCACCCATCAAGCTTATATACACTTCAACCAATCAGGGGAGAGCACACGAGGTAAACGCGCGGACAGCTGCAGGTATAGAATAGGTAAACGAGGGGGGCATGCTCTAATCACATCATTAACTAGCCAATCATTGGAATTCGCTGGTTGTTTACTGTATAGCTGGCCACTTTTGGCTCAGTGCCAGGCGTCATCTTGACCGTGCCCAAGGCTGGGGGTCCTGGAAACCCCGACAAAGGACCCTTTATCACACAGGATAAATTATAAAGTGAACTCAGTAGTAAACCAATTATAATCTAATGGCATATTTTTCTTCTAGGTTGTTGGGAGAAATCCTAGTTCTTGGATGGCAGCAGTGAATGTCTCAAGGGTGTAAGGAAAACTTGCAGGGAGGAGCACTCCACTTCTCCCACCTAGGAAAGTAAACAATTGCCCCGAGATGACTCAACGTTACCACGGGAACCCATATAGGAATCTGGCTGTCTGATCCCCTGTGGCACATTGTGATTGGACTACAAGCCTATAAAATGTATGGCTGCTCCCCAAATAAATGAGTTTGCAGACTGCTTCCACCCATTTCCCAGAGTCTGAGGGTCTTGCCCCCATGTCCTTACCAGCATCAGAGCTAGTGTGGCACAACTATATTTTGGATCCCAATGTGCCTCATCTACTCATGCACCTTGGGATTGGTGAGTTCCCCCTGATTTAATAAGGGTCCTTTGTTTTTGGTGTGCTGATGGTCCTGTGAGGGTGAGCACAGGATAACTTTGACCCTTTTCTTTCCTGTTCATCCTGTTTGTCCTAACCACTGCTGGCTCGTGTTGTACGCCCTCCTTCCAGTGGCTCTTTCACTTTGGGTTCTCCTGGAATTCACATAAGGAATTGAACCCCCCAAATTTGGAAACACATCTCCCTCTGTGGAGATTTTTCACTGGAGACACCTTGTGGACATACAGCCATAACATAAGGACTCTTGGAAGTTCCCTGCTAAACAGGAGACATATTGGATCCTAAACACTTCTCTGTATGTCAGAAAGTAGGCTCCCTTAGTCCTCCCATGGGTCCCCTATCTTAGGTTTAGGGATACTCATTAAAGTTTACTTTACAGTTCTTCTTTTTGTTTTGAGAGATTTGTTTACTCCAATCTTCCCCCCAAGTAGAGAGCTTTGCAGCTAGCTGCTTTAAAGTCACTTCTCTGGCAGCGTGAACTTAAAGTGAAACCAAGAGATGAGAAAATAATCCTTCAGGCCCCTGCTTCAAGCATTGTAACTTCTAAAGAGGAGGAAACCAATGCCAATAATAACAGAGGGCTCCCATTGAGTAACAAAGGCCTCCCGCCATCTGCTCCTCCCCTCTAAACCCTTGGAATGAATTGTCCTTTCTTGCCCCCTCTGGAGTTCTCTCTGTGAAGCACAGAGTTTTAAAAGGGTCTTATTTTCTCCCAATAATCCATTTGCAGTATAAAATGTAGACCCCAAAGTTTTACACTCTCAGACTATAGAAAAAAGTAAAACAAAACCTATAGTTTCCCCACCCCTGGGAAAAATGGTGAAGAAAAGGCAGCACAGATAGCAAAAGTGATGCCTCTCCAGCTACTCCTCTTTGTTCTCTGCCAGTAACAGGAGTACAGGACATTCATAAGCAATCAATTTCAAGAGAATATCCTGTCTGGTCCCATTCCTCAGGCCTGCCCCCCCACCCTATCCCAAGCAAAAGAGTCAACCAACAGCTCCACCTACTGAAAAAAAAATCCCCATGGGAGGTGGCTGGTGTGGAGAAAATAACCCTACATTTGGCATGTCGCAGTAAGGGGTATGATATAGCAGCCCATTTCTCAAGAATAGTGGGAGATAATATTTCATAGTTTTCTGCATCCAAACCTGACCTGATTCCCAACCAGGAAAAAGGGATAAAAAGCCCTAGGCAATTTTCCCCAACTGACCTTGCTGAAGCCTGCATCATGCTCAGTGGTGGACCAACCTGAGAGTGAAGAAAAAAATGTCAATTTTAAACTTCTGGGTTGCTACAAAAACTTACTGTCTCCCTCCCTCTCACCCCTTCTCTCTGTCTTCCTCTCTCTCACTCTCTCATGCTATAATTAATGGTCAGTATCATTTTTCTTCTAGGATTCTTGCTTTGTTTTCCTTAAATGCTCAATTTTGATCCTACATATGTAGGTTAATGATTTGTTGATCAGTTCTCTTTTTTATCCAACTCTAGAGTTATTTTGAACATCTTTTACACTTCAATGGATACAAATGTTACAAGGTCTTTGCTTTTGTGTTATGTGTATATCATGTTTTCTAATGTCATTGTCTATTTGCATGTATATATCATGTACATGACATTTAAATTAAACATGCATAAAATTAAAATTTAAAACATGGATCCAAATAGTTTTAATTCACGTGATTTAAAAGATTCAATTTAAATTGGGTAAACTATTAAAAGTAAAAGTTCTTTGAAAATAACTTGCAAGTCTCTCTAGGTGGTCAAACTAATAAAATGTTGACATTTATAACTGTCTAATATCAATTGTTTCTAAGACTTTTCAACAGGAAAGAGTCAGCACATACTGTTTAATACACTGGTCTGATATCTTGGTTTTACAGTAAAATAAATAAATTAGACTTAACATATACAAGATTTCTCAAATGTGTTTGTTACAGACATCTGATTAATTTGCAAATATAAAATGCTAATTATTAAATAACATTGAGTACTCTTAACTCCTTAAATTCCAGGGGGTAACATACTTAAATGTTATTGGTGTTTTCATAGATTGGGGAATAAAAAGGGTTTAAAATTGCTTTGTGTCATCACTAATAGCAAGGTAACTAAGAGTTAAGTCCTAGCAGGTACAATTCTATATACAAAGGGCTCCAAAAGTTTCAACTGTGTTTCAATTAGAGAACTATAAACAACAAAGTGTTTAATAATTTTAAAATGGAGTGATTTAAATAAATTCAGAAATTGCATAAGAATTGTTTCAGGATGCGAACAACAAAGGGTCAACAGATAGGAAAGAAAAAATAAAAGGTTCTACATATGGAAATATATTTAGTGAAAAAAATGTTTCTGGGTAAGAAAATGCTTATGTAGTAAACGTGAGGGTCTAAGTAAGTGCTAAGACAGTCTGTGTGTAAGTAAAGGACAAATTTCAACAAGTTTGCATGTAACTAAGTTGGTTATATACATGTGAGATTATCAGTTAAAGCTACTTAAGATTTTTCCTAAGGTCAAATACTAACATACTGATATAAACCAAAAGTTTAATCTATGTGTTAAAAAGATAAGTATTTCTTAGAAACACTAATTTACTCTTAACATCATGTCTGTTTTCTTCTTTAGAAAAATTACTCTTGAAAATTGGGGTTATACAGTTTGGTTAAGCAACAATTGTTAGAATATTATACTACATTACAGAGTCTAAAATTTTCTTTAAAAAACTAAATTTGGTCAATATAAAGGTATTACAGTAATTGGAATGGTCATTATTTGTATATTAAATGTGTTCATTTCTTTCAGGTATACAAGTCTTTAAAGCAGAAATTTATCAAGCTGCTCCTCTCCAAATTAAACTTGCCTGTAATGGTAATTTTATAACTTAAAAAAAGTAAATTTTATTGAGGATTTGTTTCTATCATTTAATGCTCTATTATAGGACTTATTATTAGTAGGCTATATGTACAATTTATTACTTTTTCCACTGAGATAAAAAATGTCAAATGAAATGTTTTTCTTAAAACTAGTGAGAGTTTGATTTCTTTAAAGGTTAATAACATGAAACATAAAAAACATTTTGTCACTCTTCCACACAAAAGGAAATTTAAGAGCTCTCTCAGCCTTTCTTTGATTTGTGTTTTGGTTATAATGTTAAATTGTGTTGACTAAAGCTCATATAGACACAGAAAACAGTATATGTAAACTTAAAATAATATTTAAGGAAGTCAAACTCACCATCAGAATGAGAACACTTAAGATTGTGAGGGACCATGCCTTACCTCACATAAGGCTCTGCCTCCCAACTAAATGCAAGTTAGATTGACTCAAAAATAAGCCAGACTTTAGCTTATTTAAAGTTATAGTCAGGTCTGCAAATGGAGGAACTACTATAAGGAAAAATCCACTCAAAGGAGAAACCAAGCCAAGTTAAAAACCAAAAATAAGCCCAAATGACTGGGAATACAAATCATATCTCAATAATAACCCTGAACATTAATGGCCTAAACTCATCAATCAAAAGACATAGACTGGAAGAATGGATTAAAAAGAAAGACCCAACAATATGCTGCCTTCAAGAGATTCATGTCATAGAAAAAGGCATGCACAGACTAAAGGTGAAAGTATGGGAAAAAACCTACCATGCAGATGGACTCAGTAAAAAAGTGGGGGTTTCCATTCTTATTACAGATATAGTGGACTTCAAGCCAAAGTTAGTCATAAGGGATAAAGAAGGACATTTCATACTGCTTAAGGGAACAATAAATCAGGAAGACATAATGATGGTAAATAATTATGCCCCAAACAGTGGTGCATCCATGTACCTCAAACAAATCCTTCTCAATTTCAGAAATCACATAGACCACAACACAATAATTTTGGGTGACTTTAACACACCTCTGTCACCACTGGATAGATCTTCCAAACAAAAACCAAAGAAAAAATAGAACTGAATAACACAATCAATAATGTAGACATACATAGTATATTCCATCCATCAATGAGTGAATTCACTTTTTTCAATGCAGCATATGGAATCTTCTCTAAAATAGACCATATGCTATGCCACAAAGCAGCCCTTACTAAATGCAAAAAAAAAAAAAAAACAGTTACTGACTTGTGTTCTATCAGATCATAATGGAATAAAATTAGAAATCAATGACAAAATAGAGAACAGAAATTATCCCAATACCTGGAGAGTAAATAATATGTTATTGAATGAAACATGAATAACAGAAAATATTAGGGAGGAGATAAAAAAATTCTTAGAGTTAAATAAGAATGATGATACAACATATCAAAATCTCTGGGACACTATAAAAGTAGTACTAAGAGGAAAATTTATTGCATGGAGCACATTCAAGAAAAGAATAAAAAATCAACAACTTAAAGACCTAACATTACACCTCAAAGTGCTAGAAAAAGAAGAACAGAATAACAGCAAAAGTAGTAGAAGACTGGAAATAATTAAAATCAGAGCTGAAATAAATAAAATTAAACAAAAAATCCAAAAAATTGACATAACAAAAAGTTGGTTCTTTGAAAAAGTAAGCAAAATAGACAAACACTTAGTCACACTAACAAAAGAAGGAGAGAGAAAACTCAAATTACTAAAATTTATGATGAAAAAGGAAATGTCATGACAGACACCACTGAGATACATAACATAATGAGAAGCTACTTTGAAAATCTGTATTCCAACAAAATAGAAACTACCAAAGATATTGACAAATTTCTAGAGACATATACTCCTCCCAAACTGAACCAGGAAGACATACACAATGTAAACAGATCAATATCAAGCAATGAAATAGAAGTCATCAAAAGTCTACCATCCAAGAAAAGCCCAGGACCAGATGTATTCTCAGACAAGTTCTACAAGATCTTCAAAGAAGAACCCATTCTAATACTTCTCAAAGTATTGCAGAAAATAGAAAAGGAGGGAAACCTACCAAACTCATTATATGAAGCTAATATCACCCTCATAAACAAACCAGGAAAAGACAGATCAAGGAAAGAAAATTTTAGACCCTTAACAAAATACTGGCAAACTTTATCCAAAAACATATTTAAAAAATTATGCACGATGATCAAGTGGGGTTCATCCCTGGAATGCAAGGATGGTTTCACATCTGTAAATCAATAAACATAATCCATCATGTCAATAGATTTAAGGATAAGAATCATAAGGTTATTTCAATTGACACAGAAAAAGCATTCGACAAAATGCAACACCCCTTTATGCTCAAAACACTAGAAAAAATAGGGGTAGTAGGAACATACCTGAACATTGTAAAGGCTATTTATGCTAAGCCCATGGCCAACATCATTCTTAATGGAGAAAAATTGAAACCATTCCCTTTAAAAATGGGCAAAAGACAGGGATGTCCTCTTTCACCACTTCTATTCAATATTGTCCTTCAAACTCTAGCCAGAGCAATTAGGCAAACTAAAGAAATTAAAGGGATATGAATAGGAAAAAGGAACTTAAGCTGTCACTATTTGCTGATGACATGATTCTATATTTAGAGGATCCAAAAATCTCCTCCAGAAAACTTCTAGACCTCATCAATCAATTCAGCAAAATAGCTGGCTATAAAATCAACACACATAAATCTAAAGCATTTTTATACACAAGTGATGAAACATCTGAAAGGGAAATGAGGAAAGCAACTCCATTTGCAATAGCCTCAAAAAAATAAAATAAAATACTTGGGAATCAATCTAACCAAAGAGGTAAAAGATCTCTACAATGAAAACTACAAAACATTGAAGAAAGAAATTGAGGAAGATCTTAGAAGATGGAAAGATCACCCATGTTCTTGGATAGGCAGAATTAATATTGTCAAAATGGCCAAAATTCCAAAGGCACTAAACAGATTTAATGCAATTCTAATTAAAATTCCTATGACATTTCTCATGGAAACAGAAAAAGAAATCATAAAGTTCATCTTGAAGAACAAAAGACCCAGAATAGCAAAGTAATCCTGGGCAGGAAGAGTGATGCTTGAGGTATCACTATACCAGATCTTAATCTCTACTATAGGACAATAGTAACAAAAATGGCATGATATTGGCACCAAAATAGACAGGTAGACCAATGGTACAGGTTAGAAGACACAGAGACATACCCACATAAGTACAGTAACCTCATACTAGACAAGGGTGCCAAAAACTTACAATGGAAAAAAGCCTCTTCAACAAATGGTGCTGTGAAAACTGGAAATCCATATGCAATAAAATGAAACTAAACACCTATCTCTCATTGTACAAAACTCAATTCAATATGGATCAAGGATCTTGGAATTAGACCTGAGACCCTTCACCAAGTAGAAGAAAAAGTAGGCTCGAATCTCCATCATGTTGGCTTAAGACCAGACTTTCTTACAAGACACCCATAGTGAGGGTCAATAAAGAATCAATAAATGGGATAGATTCAAACTAAAATGTTTTTTCTCAGCACAGAAAACAATTAACAATGTGAAAAAAGAGCCTTCAGAGTGGGAGAAAATCTTTTCCACACATACTTCAGACAGAGCACTAATCTCCAAAGTTTATAAAGAACTTAAAAAACTTTACACAAAAATACGAAGAACCCAATCAATAAATGGGCTAAGGAAATGGACATAGAGTTCACAGAAGATATACAAGAAATCAACAAATATATGAAAAAATGCTCAGCATCCCTGGTAATTAGAGAAATGCAAATTAAACCCCCACTAAGATTTCATCTAACTTCAATTAGTGTTGGCATGAATGTGGGGGGAAAGGCACATTCATACATTTTTGTTGGAGTTGCAAATTGGTACAGACACTCTGGAAAGCAGTATGGAGATTCCTCAGAAAGCTTGGAATGGACCCACCATTTGACCCAGCTATTCCTGGGTTTATACCCAAAGGATTAAAAATCAGCATACTACAGTCATGCACTCACATCAATGTTCATAGCAGCTCAATTCACAATACCTAGATTGTGGAACCAACCTAGATGCCCTTCAATTGATGAATGGATAAAGAAACTGTGGTATATATACACAATGGAGTATTACTCAGTCATAAAGAAAACTAAAATTATGGCATTTGCTGGTAAATGGATGAAGTTGTAAAATATAATGCTAAGTGAAATAAGCCAAGCCCAAAAAACCAAAGGCTGAATATTTTCTCTGATAATTGCATGACAATATATAACAATGGGGGTAACAGGGGGAAGAGACGAATAAAGAAACTTTGGAGGGTGTAGAAGAAAAGGGGATGGGAGGGGGTGGGGATCAAAAAACAGTAGATTAAAACAGTATTACCCTATATATATGTATGATTACATGAATGGTGTGAATATACATTGTGTTCAACCATAGAAATGAAAAGTTGTACCCCATTTGTGTACAATGAATCAAAGTGTCTCTGTAAAAATTAAAAAAATTAAAAAAATAAAGTTATAGTCAGAAGATTGGTTCTTGTTGTGGAATTACTGTGATCTCAAAAGGGGATATATGGTAGAGCCAAAATCCTCAGCCAAAATTCAAGATAGCTATTATACAAGCTGAATGTATTTTTACTCTTGCTAATTTTATTTTGTAAAACTGTTACCAGTTAATGTTTGCAGAGGTACTGCTTCAACAACCTAGGTAACTTGTGATAATAAGCCATCACCTACAGAACAGATAGTATGTAATGGTAAATTCCAGTACTAATACAGACTCCAGTTAAGAAAAAAGGGAAAATAATTAAAATTATAGACACTGATATTAAAGCCCACTACTCTTACATTATGAGTGGTGAGACTGGCTTCCTCGATATTTAAGATCAAACTTAGAGAATGACATTAAATACAGAGGCCAAGAAACACCAGTATTTGGCTCTTGCCCTCTAAGTCAGCCTGAATCCAGGGAACAAGAGGACTTCTCTGTGGGGCTTTGCAACTCTGGGTCAGATGACCTTTCAATCAAGGAAATTGATGAGACCACTGGGGGATGGAAAGCCTATCAGTGCACTTGCTGCAGAGGAGGGTCATTGGAAAAGGGAGACATCCCTGATGCTTCCAAGGAAAGCCATTTCATCAAGGAGACCTTATCTAGCAAATGACACTAATGGACCTAAGAAGCTGCTCTCAAGTTTCCCACGAGTGACCCCTGTGGGAGCTCAGCTGACTCTTAACAATAAAGAAACAAGTCAATTTGATCAGCTTTATCATAAACATCTAGAAAAAGAGTTGAAACCAAAACATTCTTGGGCATTTAAATGAAACAATAGTTAAATGTAACTTATAAAATACACTTGTGTTAGCCCACTAAATTAAGTAAAGTTTGGAAGTTACAAAAAAGAGATTCTTAGGCAAATGAACCTGATAACTATCAAGAGAAACTGCCAGAGTCAGAAATTTTTCACCAGTTTAAGGCCTACAGAACTTCCTAAGCTATACAGGTCGGCTTAATTTATGTTTGCTAGTTTGATTATCTAGCCATAAGTAACTGAAATATAGAGATCTCTACTAAACACAGGTTATACCAATAAAAGGATATTTTACAAAATCAGATGACACAAAGTCATTTAGTTATATTTTCTGGTGTCACCAATGACATTAAGAATTAAATGTGGTGTTTACATTCCTGATAAGTTGGAGAATGTTAACAATGATAACAAGACCACATAAAGACCTTGTTCTCTCCAGCCTTTGTTAGGCCTGGTTATGGGAACAATTTCTCAGTTCTTCCACCTCCTAGTGAGGGATTATTGACTTCTGTCATCTTCATGACATTTTCCAGATGCTGCAACATTTATTTTGTATTAATCTCATTTCAATATTCATGTCTTTTGTTTCTCTTTCTTAGAAGCACCCACAGCCAAATGACATTGCAACCTGCTCTTCCTCAAACAGATTTGTACCATGGAGCCCTCCATTGACCCAGTTTCTAAAAGGGAACTCCAAACTGCTTGCCACATGTTGCCTCCTTACTGCTCAAAGAAGCGAGAGCAATCATCACTCCCTTTCCTTATAGCAGTAAAGAGTTTCTAAAGCAAAAAGGAGAAATGAAGCCAGAATCATGGGCAGGCAGTTAGTGTAGAAATAGGGGATCAAGTCACATAGAGGAAATGGAAGCCAAGAAACCATCTGCCCCTGGAAACTGGAGACTGCCCCTGGGAGAATGGAATGTCAAGGATCTGCAGAGCCCATTGATTACCAGACTTACCTGACTGAATCACTTTTTTCTTCCCCTGCCCATTCACTTCTAACTTTGTGCATCTTCCTGTACAACCATGCCTAGTAACATAGACAGGAAGGGGAGAAAAGGGGGAAAGAATTGGAGAACAAAAGAAACCTTAACATAAAGGATGTAGGGTGTGCTCGCTTCTTGGGACTTTAGAACATCAGCCATGGCCCCCTTCTCCCTCCTGGGAGAAGTCTTATGTTATTACCTTTAAATAGAACCTGCTTAATATGCTAAATCCTACTATAATGTTAGGATTATCCTGCATACTCTTTCTTCTAATACTTGCAGTTATAAAATGTTTGTGGTTCACTTTCAACAAAAGAGTCACAAGGGTTCAGGTCAATCAAGTCCTCCTGAAGAAAGCCCTTGTCCAAATTAATAAAAATGGGGGAAATGTTGGGAGAAATTCTACTTTTTGGCTGGCAGAAGTGAATGTCCCAAGTGTGTAAGAAAAAATTGCAGGGAGGAGCATTCTGCTTTTCCTACCTAGGATAGTATAAAACTGCCCCAAATTGACTCAGTGTTACCAAGGGAACTCGTATAGAAACCTGATGGTCTGATTCCCTGTGGCACATTGTGATTGGGCTGAAAGCCTATAAAATGTATGGCTGTTTACACAATTATTGAGTTTGCAGGCTGCTCACCACAGACCTGCTTCCACCCAACTCCCCGAGTCTGGGAGTCTTGACTCCACATCCTTACCAACTTCAGAGCTAGCCTGGCACAACCACACTTGGTGTCTATGGAGGGAGTACTTTCTACCAATTAAATTTGCCTATAAACTTAAACAAGAAAGAAAAAAGGGTATTTGCTTTTGTGAAAGGGCAAGTTGAAGAAACTGCTCAACTCAGTCAATTCTATAGAGAACTGTACAAAAGCAACTATTTAAAAGCAATTATTATTTGAATTGTACCAGTGCTTTCTTTCTTCCATTTAGTATTTACCTAAACAGTTTAAAAATCATTCATTAAACAGATAAACATAAAAATATGTACACATACATATTTTCATGAATTTTATATGCAGTTATATATACTGCATAAATAATATGAAATACCAGTGTATGTCTGTACAGACATAACATATATTGTATAATAAAACACTTTTTTTTTTTACATTTGTATGGTGATCATCCCATTGTGGTATCCTGGTTTATAGCAGACAGTATCAGTGTGTTTTTGTAAACCTGGTATAATTAAACATCTACACTCTAATCTACTTGGTATGGATTATAAATTGCATGGTTTCCTCATTTTGGGGAACTAATAACCTCATACTAGATTTTGCTTAGTTTCACGTTGGTACATTTGAGGGTGTTATGTCATAATTATATTAAACTTTGTTTTTCTGGTTGACATAAATGTTCTAAAAGATAATTTTAAGGAATCATCAGGAAAATCAGTTATATACATTTATATATAGTAATTATCTTACTTTTATTACTTTATTTCTCATGAAAAAATATTTAATAAATAATAAAAACAATAAAAAATTAAGAATTTATTCACAAAAGCATGGAAATAAAAGTGGCAAGATTTTATATCTTACTGATAACATAAACTATAACTATGATTCAATGAAATCTTATTATATTTCAGCCAAATGAATTTTTACATGTTAACAAACATTTGTACTTATCAGATTGACCAAATTTCAAGGATTTCCTGTGCATAATAATTAAGGGCTGATTTTATTAGTCCAGTAATTCACTCATTTTAAAATATATGTGTTGATTCACATTTTTAGACTAGAATTTATCAAACTACTTCATTAATTCAAACTATATGCAATTATATGAAATTATTCTGTGTTTTGTTTTGTTTTTCTCTATGATAAAACCATTATAACCTTCCATTTGCCTTCAATTTCTTTAATCACAACAAAGCTTTTAATACTAAATTTAGTCTAATTGTGTAGATTATTGTTTAAATCACACTTGTCAAGTTATCATACACAGTACAAGATAAAGTTTTTATGTTTATAATTAAAGGACTTATCTTTTATATTTAAAATCTACTATAGCTTTCTACTTTCCCTATCATTAACACTATCTACCTAACATGTAAATTTATGCAATGTAAAATTAATTTTAAATATTTACAAGCAACAGAAATTCTAGTAGAAATAATGTGGATGCACCTACAATATTGATAAAAGTACATCATTTTTAGAGTCAGTGACAAATTGAAATGAAAGCAAATGCGGAATTTAATGAGAATGTGTTTGTCCATACTAACAATGCATTCATTGAATATTGCCATTTTCATTAATAACTTCTAAATGTTTTTTTTATGATTAACTTGGGTAAATTTTAGAACATCACATGTAGTAGATATAGACACTACTTTATTTTAATTTTTTAGATGAGTAACTCACTTCATATTGACAGAAGTAAAATATAGATTATTAGATTTGAATACAGTTAGAAAATTAGCTGTATAGTTACTAACCCTAGCCAGGTCAGAAATGAATATTGTCAAGAAAGTCACTTATTTGAATATATATCTTTGTGACTTTCTCTAAATCAAATATATTTGTATTGTCAGTAGAATTGCTTACATACCTTTTTTATTTCATGAAAGATTTCTAAAATTATATCCAAATTTTAAAATTCACTTGGGTGCTTATAGAATTATTTAAATTTGGAAATAATTATTTAAATTATATGACCAAACTACAGTATGTAACAACACAGAAAATACTACAAATGTTCCATCTGTTTTTTTCCAATATTCTATAAATTGAGGACTTTCTGTGACACCATAAAATCTTGTGGTGCATACCTCACTATTACAAGACCCATACACTCCATAAATCAGGCCTCTTTGCACAATAATATTAACTTTATTTGCTACAAGCTAGGCTATTTGATTTCTTGCACACTAATTTTGGCAGAACTGAAAGCAGAAGCAGCCTCTCTCCTGGTCTTCCAAAAGGATGGACTCAAAGAAGAGATTATCCTAGTGCCCCACCTGCTCCTTGAAGGCACTGGAAAAGTGTCTCTGAGAAAAAATAAGCTGAGTAGAATGCATTTGTTGGAAAGAGAGAGAGAAACGTGACTTTATGCTCAACAAGCTGTAAAGACTTGTCTCTTTCTCTTGTCCAGGGATGTGGAAGTTTCTCAGAATAAAAAGATCTGAGATATTTCTAGGAAGCCAGAGTCCTTGCAGCCTGCTGATTCTCACACTTAAATTTCCAGTGTTCCATATTTGGAATGTGAATACCAAATCCCTAGGGGCATTGGACTAATAAGGATGGAACAAATCGCTTTCAACAGCAAAAATATGGTTCCCTGAACAAAAGTGGAATGCCAAATACCTTGGATATTTACAAAATCTAAGATAGCCATCAAGATAGTGTTGCCAAAAGAACAATAAATAATTAAATTTGTGTTTAGAAAGAGAAATTGGAAAGCAATATCAAGGTGATTTTATAAAAGTTGAAACTAAATGGTGTTTTTAGCTGAGTCAGTTTGAAATTCACATCCTTTGTAATTGTAAGAAACATAAATGGATTGATGTTTTCTGAAATAGAAGTTTTAGCCTAAAGTTGAGGACAGAATCTGTAACTGATATGGCAACATCTTTAGAGTCTGACTCTTGTCCATCAGTTTTATTCTACCACCTCATTAGAATATCATTTTGTCTTCAAACAAGCCCTTTTTCTTCTATCCATTTTCTTTTTCCATGGCACCTGTTCTTGCCCCCTTTATATAATAATATTCCTATTTTTTTCTTTCAAAAAATCCTGCCAACATTATTGTAGTTATCCACTTAAATTGCTGCAAAAGATTTTCAGCTTGATTCAGCTCATCTTTTTTGAGGAAAATCTTGGTCCTAGGTTTTGGGTCACTATACAATATGTTTTTTCAAAGGTGCTCTCAAAGGATCTAAATCTGATCAGTTCACTGAGAGTAAGGAATTTACATGGTTCAAACACTTATTCATGCACACAAACAAGCAATCATTGAAATTTTTTGTCAAGTGTGTGTATAGGCAATAAAACAGTAAAACAAAACCAAAATATTTCAATGCCTCCATGAAGCATAAATTAGAAACCCAAAAAATCATATAAAATAAATATATTGAAATTTATATGGTAGGGGTTACAGAAAAATATTTGATAAAGTATAGGCATTGTGATTGTAAATAAGGTAGAAAGGGAAATGTTTATTGGAAAGTAATAATTATAGGAATAAATATTTATAGGAAGCAAGCAAGCAAGTTATGAAAATACAAGGCAAAGAAGCCTTCAAGGAAGAGGGAAGATGATTATACAACTTTCTGATAGAACATTGCCAATGTTCAGAAAACAGAAGTCCTTGGTGGCTAAAGGAAGCTGATCCTTTTGTGATACACAAGATCAATATTTTGTAAGCTATCATCAGCTTCTTGTGCTTTTAATCTGAATCATATAAAAAACAATTTGGATAACTTTTATTAGAGGTATCAAATAATTTGTGTTTGGTTTTAGTAGATTTCTACTGTAAATACTCTACTGTAAATAAAATCCATGGGTTCTAGATACAAAAGACAAAAGAATTCTGTTTATTGCAGTAATTTAGGTGGGAGATTGAGTGACTAGGTCAGAACAATGAGAAGTGGTTAAACATGAATTGAAGTCATATTTTGCTGATGATTATATACATATATCATGACAAAGAAAGAAGATACTAAAAGATTCCCTTAAGGAGGATGTTGGCCCCTGTAATTGGTAGAAAAGTGTTGCTATGCACTTCAGTGGCAGAGACTTGAGAGAAGTAGGTTTGGAGGCAAAATTATCAGAAAACCCAATTTCAGTCAGTATATATTTCAAAAATTCAGATGTATATTTAAGAGGGTTTCCATTTAGACTTCAAATAGTAGGTTCATGTAGGAAAAAGAAATTTGGAAGCAATTTTTATATGAATTAAGTTTAAGTTCACACAGACTGAAAGTGCACAAAAGGAAGGCCAGGCAGCAAAGAGAAGAGGTCCAGTGACTTTGTAGGCCTGCATGAGCAGAGAGCACCAGATTGAATAAGAGTAGGGTACTTACAGAGATATCACAGGTCAATGATCTTCATAGCATTAGATTATTATTCTCTTAACCCTGTTTATCTCTTTTGAAATACTACATAGATACTTTCAGAATCATTATTTAGCTCAAATAAAAAACCTAGAAATGACTTGTGATTTCTCTTACTACATCTTCCCATTATGTTTGTGTGCAAATGACTCAACTCTATCAATCATTCATCCCATGGACTCTTCTTAATATCTACTGAATTATCATTTAGCAGTCCTTGTTCTTTCTTTCTATTCTCCCTAATATGTAATTTAGAATTCACCTCTTTCCATAAAGAGTCTTAAATCTTTCATTTCCAGTACATTCATCTCTATCAAAAAAAAAATCCTAATTATCCCCAATGGTTTTATAATGATAACTTGCTGATTCATCCTTATCTTCATGACTGGTGATCCCTTCAAAGTGACTTCATTTACCTTCTTTATCTTCCCTTGTCCACTGTTCCATTGTTTTCTCATTGTTGACTCTCATGGAATGATAAAATAGTCATGATTTTTTGTGAAACATGCTTTCATTTTCAGATTTCTTCTACTGCTCCCACTTTAATGAAGATTCTTTTACCTCAGTATCTATTTTCCATATGTCAATCTTCACACCTGTTTTGTTTTGTTTTTGTTTTTTTGGTGCTGGGTATCGTACCCAGGGTCTTGAACTTGCAAGGCAAGCACTCTACCGACTGAGCTATCTCCTCAGCCCCTAATCTTCACACCTGTGCTTGGCAGTCACTGGTGGTAACAGCCAAAGAAGTTGCAGCCTGGAGTGTGCTGTCATGTACCACATTGTTTATTCTTCTCCACATGTGCTTCCACTCTCGAATCCCTCAATACAAAGGACAGTAGCAGCATTTTTCACACACAGTTTCTTACCGGCTAGATCACTGACTAAATCACAATGCTACAACTTGACTTCCCCAGAAATTATTTTAATCTATATGTAAATCATATTGAGTGTATTTCAAAAGATGCATAAGTATCCTAGGAAATTGGGACTGAAAATGTTTATTCTAAATCTTACTCATAGATCTTATATTTGCATGTTTTTAGCTTATGCTTTGATTTCATCTATTTTTTCAACATTTCTTTATACACTAGAAATATTATCAAAAATATTTCTTGAATATTTTCCAGGAAGAAGAGCATACCATACCCTAGAATACTTCTGGTACTACTTATTAAAATGACTTCAGTAATAAAGAAACTTAAAATATTATTTCTATTGCTTCTTTCACATAGGGTTACTTTGCATTTATTTAACTAAATATTGAATTAACAATGGAAGCATCCACGTGACATATTCAATGTGGTGATTTGGGAAAGCTAGCTTTGTAAAATAGTCTAGATAATGTGGTTGCATGACATGGTCAAAAAGAGACTTACTCTTTTTGGCAAATGAAATATTTCATCATGTTAGCAATATAAAAACTCTGAAGATTTCTGCTCACAGAAATCTAACATGGTTCAGTCCATGCTCAGAGCCTGTTTAATTACAGAAATCCTTCCTCAAAAATTAATACCTATTGGCTTTCTCAAAATAGTAAAACCACCTAAACCAATACTAGTAAAATTTGTAAATAAATTAAGGTTTGCTTATGTGAATTTTGTTAATTCTAAAGTGTGATTCTATCATGTTCAGCAAGTACAATATATTTAATTGGTTTAGTTATTAACATCTTTAAAACCTTCTTCCTTCCAGACAAAAATATTGTACAGAATATATAAAATAATAAATTAACTGAAATCCCCAGACCTGGTTTTTAAATATTCTGTTATATATTGTATTTTTAATGATAACAGGAGAGATGCTACTAATTGGTCCATTAATTTCACAAAAATGCATAAATATATGTTGTATTATATTCTTTATTACACAGTGGAATATTTAATTTTGAATTAATACATTAAAATTTCACTACTTTTTACAAAAAGTGGTATGAATATACAAAAGATTCTTAATATTTCAATTACCAATTTCATCAGTAAATACATTTTTAAAAATTATATTTATATTATATATATAATATAAATTATGTATATATACATATATACACACACACACACAGACATGCATATATTTTGTGGGGATACTGGTGATTGAAACCAGGGGTGCTTAATCACTGAGTCATATCCCCAGAATTCTTAAACTGTGAGATAGTGTCTTGCTACATTACTTAGGGTCTTACTAAGTTGCTGAGGCTAACTTGAAACTTTTGATCCTCCTGCCTCAGCCTCCTGAGCCATTTGAATTACAGGTATGTGCCCAGGAAATAATATATTTTAAAAATTAAAATTTCTGCCTACATGCATTTATATGATCCATTTAGACTCTTGAGAAATTTACAAATAAGTATGTGTAACTAGATTCCCACATAGTTTCAGATACAAGAGTTGATGTACACTCTCCTTCAGGAGTAAAAACAAAAGAATACGTATTAAGGAAGAGTGTGAATTATTTAAGTGAGAAAAGAATAGAGGGACATTTTCGATACAGGAATTTGCAGGTGTAATTTCATTGGGGCATGAAACAGAATTATGAGTTCAGGGAAGTAAATTTAATTTCATATTGCTGATATAAGAGATTGTACTCATATCCATCATTTTGGAGCTTAAACTGACCATTCCAGATATAAAATTATGTGGGTATCTGGGCAAGGTTAAAGACCGCACTCTAATATAGGTTTTGGAGAACAATTAATGGATTTGCATGGAATTCCTATTGATCAATTTACATTTTGTGTGATTCAGGGTGTACAAAGGTAATTAGTGGTGAATACTACAAGAGTTTAAATTAAGGCTGTGTATAAAGTGTTGAGAAGGAGAGGATAAAGTATGAGTACATAAAGTTGAAGAGTCATAGCTTGGTTGTTGCTTGGATTTAAATAATCATAAAATAAAATTATGTAAGATTCTCAGGACTCCAATTTACTCAGGTTTTTGTTGAATTTTACCTAAATAGAAAGCCTTTTGGAAGCACAGGGGGGAACAGACCCAAGGAGAAAAGTCATCATCCAAGAAAGTTGTCAATAATTAGTAGAGAGCTCCACACTAGTGCTACTGCTTAATTGAAATGTGTGCTAGAAAACCATAGGAAATTATTCCCAGTGATTCAAGTTGAATGGAATCTTGTATAATCATTCACAAGGGGAAAATTTTGCAAGTTATGGGAAGAAGGTCAAGAACACAAATGCATAAAAATAGCATTTCAGTATCAGTTAACTTAGGTAGGGACCAAGACAAAGAGCAGAATATGGCATAAGAGAGGAATCAATCTAGAAGTGATTTGACCCACATGACCTCATTTGTGGCTAAGTGAAAATGCATGATGACATATAAAGCAGTTAATTCATCCACATCTCAGAGAAAAATAAATTAGGTCTCTGAGACCTATTAGCATTGCTTCATGTTTCTGTTTTTAAAAGAAAATTCTCCTCTACTTTATGCTGCAGTGTTACAAAGAGACCAAGATGTTTCCTTTTATAAAAGAAGCTAACAAATCATTCTGGACATATGCAAATTTTTTGCCATGGCATAATTAAGGCATACACAAAACCAGAATATTCATTCTGGCCAATGAGTGGCGCATACTGTTTAAACTGTTGAAGTCTACCTCACTGTTTAGAGCTAGTACATATCACTTCAAGTCTCTCAAAGTGACATCCATCACTGTGCTCTATAAAATAAAATGTGAACCACTTTACTGTAGGAATGAATATATAATGTCTTTTCAAAGTCTTATGCCAGAATTGAGCTATGGCAATTCCTACCCCTCTTGTCAGTCTTGAACTCTATAAATCAGACATAGATCATTCCAGGGAAGACCACTATAATTTACTCTACCTTCAAAATTGTTGAGTGGAAAGAAACCAAATCTCTCTCTCTCTCTCTCTCTCTCTCTCTCTCTCTCTCTCTCTCTCTATCTATCTCTATCTATCTCTCTATCTCTCTATCTCTCTCATAGTGGTGATTTGTACATGGTAACTTTGTTTTCTTTTTATTTATGACATTTTTATTTTCTTGTGTTGAAATTGAAGGGATGATTGGTTGGCAAGAATGCAGCCATTTCTCCCCTGATTCTGTCCCCCATCACTTTACAACCTACATTGTTACTGACTGTAAACAATAATTGAGATAACTGACTACCTTTCTAGATTGTTACCCTGAGAACTTCAACTACTTAAGAATAGCTTCTGTCGGGGTTTCCGGGACCCCCAGCCTTGGGCATGGTCAAGATGGCGCCTGACGCTGGGCCAAAAGCGGCCAGCTATACAGTAAACAACCAGCGAATTCCAATGATTGGCTAGTTAACGATGTGATTAGAGCATGCCCCCCTCGTGTACCTATCCTCTGCTTGCAGCTGTCCGCGTTTACCTCGTGTACTCTCCCCTGATTGGTTGAAGTGTATATAAGCCTGGTGGGTGGGAGAGTAGAGGAGGAGGCGGAGGCTGAAGCTGAGCTGGAAGCTGGGAGTGCGCGGAAGCTGGGAGTAAGAAGAAGCTGAGAGAAGAGAAGCTGGGAGTGCGCGGAAGCTGGGAGTAAGAAGAAGCTGAGAGAAGAGAAGCTGGGAGTGCGCGGAAGCTGGGAGCAAGAGAAGTGTAGGAGAGGGACTGTGCATAATAAACTTCCAAAGCTTCAGACATTTGTCGTGTCTCTCTCTGCGGCCAGAGGGAGCGCGATAGCTTCCACATCATTTGCACCCTCTCCCTGTCCCCCTCCCCCTCCTTCTTCCCCTCCCTCTCTCCATGACACTCTGCTCTTCTGCTTTGTAAAATCTCTTATCTGAGTTTCTGCATCCAGAGTGGTTTTATGGATGCTTTCAGAAACTATTGTTTTCTACAGTACTTAGTTTTCTTTTATATATATTTTATTATTATTTAATGACATTTGATACAGAAACATCCAAACATCCACAATTTAGAGATTTATTTTTCTCCAAATTATCAAAGCAATTAAATGTAATTTTATTGCATTGTTGTCAATTACATTAATATAACTACTAGTTTATGATTGTGTTTTGTTTCTTGTGGATGACTAAAGAAAAATATAGCATATACAATGATTGACCTCAGAATAAATGTTGATAATTAAGCAGGATATATAAATTAATTCATAAAGCTATTTCCAAAATTCAGTATCAACATGTAAAACTATGATGACAGATTTTAAAACCATGCCTAAAGTAAATAACCTGCTGTTTTCAAAAGTTAATTCACTGTAACTCATTTGTATTTTCACTCCCATGCAAATGCAACATACAATTACTTACATGGATGAATTAATAATGGTCCTGATTGAAGAATAAAACTCTTTTGAACATCAAGAAACCATCAAAGTCAGGTGAGTCTCCTCCACCAGGTGAAGCTCAGCCCGGGTGGCAGGCCCAAACAAGGACGGCTTCTAGAGCAGGGAGGGGAAGCTAGATCTTCCCCAGGCAGCTCTGCACCCACCGGCAGAAGACTCCTTCTGTGGCCAGATTCTTGGAGCAGGCCGCCCAGTGAGAGTCTTTCTAAACAGAGCCAACTCCAAGTCCTGGAGCCAGCAGTGAGCTCCGGCCCACAGGCAGCCTCTGGAACCAGGGCAGGGCAGTCAGAGACTTCTCCAAGAAGCCCTGCTCCCTTCTGGCAGCAGTCTCCTTCCATGGGATGAGCCAAGATGGTGAACTAGAGGGTGGCTGCATCTCCTTTTGCTCCAGAACCCAGGATTTAAAAAGGGGAGGTATTGAGAGACTCAGACTAACATAGAGAGCCAAGGGATGAGTCTCCCCCACCGGGTGAAGCTCAGTCCAGGTGGCAGGCCTGGACAGGGGCATCTTCTCAGAGCAGGGCAGGCCAGCTAGAGTCTTCCCCAGGCAGCTCTGCTCCCTCTGGCAGCAGGCTTGTTCTGTGGCCAGATTCCCAGAGTGGGTCACCAAGTGGGAGCCTTTACACTCAGAGCCAGCTCCAAACACTGGAAACAGTAGCAGGCTGGGGCACCTTTCTTTGGAAGAACTGCATTATCAAGTTCCTCCAAGATTTCAGGCTACTGAAGGCTAGGAGGTGATACACTGGAAATCTACAGGGACACTATAAGCCAATAGAGGAAATCTGCAATATCTCAGACTCCCACTGATATCTGACCAATATGAGAAAACAAGGGAAGAAAATATCCCAAACAAACCTAGTTATTATATCAATAAAACCAAATGATAGCACAGCACAAGAAATGTCAAAAAGGGAGTTCAGAAGGTACATAATTAAAACAATCAAGGAAGAAAAGGAGGAGATGAAAGAGCAAATGCAGGCATTAAATGATTGCACAAATCAACAGTTAAAAGACCAAATATGGGAAGCAAGAGATCATTTCAATAAAGAGTTAGAGATACTGAAAAGAAACAAACAAACAGAAATCCTTGGAAATGAAGGAAAAAATAAACCAAGAAAAAAACTCCATAGAAAGCATAACCAATAGGATAGAACACCTGGAAGACCGAACCGCAGACATTAAAGACAAAATATTTAACCTTGAAAACAAAGTTGAACAAACAGAGAAGATGGTACAAATTCATGAACAGAATCTCCAAGAATTATGGGATATCATAAAAAGACCAAATTTAAGAATTATTGGGATTGAGGAAGGCTTAGAGAAACAAACGTAAGGAATGAACAATCTATTCAATGAACTAATGTCAGAAAATTTTCCAAATCTAAGGAATGAAATGGAAAACCAGGCTCAAGAGACTTAAAGGAATCCAAATATACAAAATTACAACAGAACCACAACAAGAGACAATATTATGAAAAAATGTAACATACAAAATAAAGACAGAATTTTAAAAGTCGTGAGAGAAAAGCATCAAATTACATTCTGGAAGAAACCAATAAGAATATCAGCAGATTTTTCAATTCAGACCCTAAAAGCTAGAAGGACCTGGAACAACATTTACCAAGACCTGAAAGAAAATGGATGCCAACCAAGAATCTTATACCCAGCAAAACTTACTTTCAGATTTGATGATGAAATAAGACCCTTCCATGATAAACAAAAGCTAAAGGAATTTACAAAAAGAAAGCCGGCATTACAGAACATTCTCAGCAAAATATTCCATGAGGAAGAGATGAAAAACAACAATGCAAATCAGCAATGGGAGGAACTAGACTAAAAGTACAGCCAAATAAATGAGATACCAAATCATGTCAAAAAACAATAATGAGTCAAATGACTGGGAATACAAATCATATCACAATAATAACCCTGAATGTTAATGACCTGAACTCATCAATCAAATTACATAGACTGGCAGATTGGATTAAAAAGAAAAATCCAACAATATGCTACCTGCAAGAGACTCATCCCATAGAAAGAGATACCCATAGACTAAAGGTGAAAGGATGGAAAAAAACATACCATGCACATGGACACAGCAAAAAAGCTGGAGTATCCATCCACATTTCAGATAATGTGGACTTTAAGGCAAAACTAGTCAGAGGGGATAAAGAAGGACATTACATACTGCTTAAAGGAAGCATAAATCAGCAAGACATAAAAATCATAAATACCTATGCCTCGAACATTGGTTCATCCATGTACATCAAACAAATCCTTCTTAATTCCAGAAATCAAATAGACCACTACACAATAATACTAGGCGATTTTAACACACCTCTCTCACCACTGGATAGATCTTCCAATAAAAAATTGAATAAAGAAACCACAGATCTCAATAACACAATCAAAAGATATAGAGCCTCAAAAGATATAGAGAATATACCATTGAACAAAGAACGAATACACTTTCTTCTCAGCAGCACATGGATCCTTCTCTAAAATAGACCATATTTTATGCCACAAAACTAATGTTAGCAAATACAAAAAGACAGAAATACTACCTTGTATTCTACGATCATAATGGATTGAAATTAGAAATAAATGACAGAATAAAAAACAGAAAATTCTCCAAGAGCTGGAGATTAAATAGTACCCTATAATATGATGAATGGATAACAGAAGACATAAGGAGGGAAATAAAAAAAAATTCTTAGAAGTAAACGAGAACAAAGACACATCATATCAAAATCTCTGGGACACTATGTAAGCAGTACTTAGAGGAAGATATATTTCATGGGGTACATTCAACAAAAGAAGTAGAAATCAAAAAATAAATGACTTAACACTACACCTCAAAGCCCTAGAAAAAGAAGAGCAGACCAACACCAACAGTAGTAGAAGACAGGAAATAGTTAAACTCAGAGCTGACAAAACAAAATTGAAACAAAAGAAACAATTGGAAAAACTAACAAAATAAATAGTTGGTTCTTTGAAAAAATAAACAACTATGATAAACCCTTAGCCACACTAACAAAGAGAAAGAGGGAGAAAATGCAAATTACTAAAATTTGGAATGAACAAGGAAATATCACAACAGACAAGAGTGAAATACAAAACATAATAAGAAGCTATTTTAAAAATCTGTATTCCAACAAAACAGAAAACCTCGAAGACATCAACAAGTTTCTAGAGACATATGAATTACCTAAACTGAACAAGGAGGATATACGCAACTTAAATAAATTAATTTCAAGCAATGAAATAGAAGAGGTCATCAAAAGCCTACCAACAAAGAAAATCCGGGACCTGATGGGTTGCCAGCTGAATTCTACAAAACCTTTAAAGAAGAGCTCATTCCAATACTCCTCAAAGTATTCCATGAAATAAAAGAGGAGGGAACCCTCCCAAATTCATTGTATGAAGCCAATATCACCCTGACATCTAAACCAGACAGAGACACATTGAGGAAAGAAAATTTCAGACCAATATCCTTAGTAAATATAGACAAAAAAAATCTCAAGAAAATCTTAGCAAATCACGTACAAAAATATATTAAAAAGATAGTGCACCACGATCAAGTGGGTTTTACTCCAGGGATGCAAGGTTGGTTCAACATCTGGAAATCAATAAATGTCATTCACCATATCAACAGACTTAAAGTTAAGCATCACATGATTATTTTGATAGATGCAGAAAAAGCATTTGATGAAATACAACATCCCTTCATGCTCTAAACACTAGAAAAAATTGGGGTAGAGGGAACATTCCTTAACATTGTAAAGGCCATCTATGCTAAGCCCATGACCAATATCATTCTAAGCGGTGAAAAACTGAAAGCATTCCCCCTAAAAACAGGAACAAGGCAGGGATGCCCTCTTTCACAACTTCTATTCACCATCGTCCTTGAAACTCTAGTCAGAGCAATTACACAAACCAAAGAAATTAAAGGGATGTGAATAGGAAAAGAACTCAAACTATCCCTGTTCACAGATGACATGATTATATATTTAGAGCAACCTGGAAATTCCACCAGAAAACTTTTAGAACTCATAAGTGAATTCAGTAAAGGAGCAGGTTACAAGATTAATGCTCTAAATCCAATGCATTTTTATACATAATTGATGAATCTTCAGAAAGAGAAGTTAGGAAAAGTACACCATTCACAATAGCATTGAAAAAAATAAAATACTTGGGCATCAATCTCACAAAAGGGGTGAAAGACCTCTACAATGAGAACTACAGAACACTAAAGAAAGAAATTTAAAAAAATTTTAGAAGATGGGAAGATCTCCCATGTTCTTGGATAGAAAGAATTAATATTGTCAAATGGCCATACTACCAAAAGTGCTATACAGATTCAATGCAATTCCAATTAAAATCCCAATGATGTACCTTACACAAATAGAGCAGGAAATTCTGAAAATCATGTGGAAGAATAAAAAGCAAGAATACCTAAAGCAGTTCTTAGCAGAATGAGTGAAGCAGGTGGTATCGCAGTACCAGATCTTCAACTCTACTACAAAGCAATGGTAACAATAAGGGCATGTTATTGGTACCATAATTGACAGGTACATCAATGGTACAGAATAGAGGACATGGACACAAACACAAATAAATACAATTTTCTCATACTAGAAAAAGGGACCAAAAATATGCGATGGAGAAAAGATAGCTTCTTCAACAAATGGTGCTGGGAAAACCAGAAAACCATATACAACAGAATGAAATTAAACCTCTATCTCTCACCCTACACAAAAATCAACTCAAAATGGATCAAGGACCTTGGAATCAGACCAGAGACCCTGCATCTTATAGAAGAAAAAGTTGGTCCAAATCTTCAACTTTTTGGCTTAGGATCACACTTCCTTAATAGGACTCCCATAACACAAGAAATAAAAGGAAGAATCAACAACTGGGATAGATTCAAACTAAAAAGCTTTCTCTCAGCAAATGAAACTATCAGTAATGTGAAGAGAGAGCCTACAGAGTGGGAGAATATCTTTGCACTCATACTTCAGATAGGGAACTAATTTCCAGAACATATAAAAAACTCAAAAACTCTACACCAAGAATACAGATAATCTAATCAACAAATGGGCTAAGGAAATGAACAGACACTTTACAGAAGATGTACAATCAATCAACAGATATATAAAAAAATGTTCAACCTCCCTAGTAATAAGAGAAATGCAAATCAAACCCACCCTAAGATTTATCTCACCCCAATTAGAATGACAATTGTCAAGAACACAAGCAACAATAGGTGTTGGCGAGGATGTGGGGAAAAACGTACGCTCATAGAGTGTGGTGGGGTTGCAAATTAGTGCAACCACTCTGGAAAGCATTATGGAGATTCCTCAGAAAGTTTGGAATGGAACCACCATTTGACCCAGCTATCCCACTCCTTGGCCTATACCCAAAGGACTTAAAATCAGCATACTACAGAGATACAGCCACATCGATGTTCATTGCTGCTCAATTCACCATAGTCAGATTGTGGAACCAACCTAGATATCCTTCAGTTTATGAATGGATAAAGAATCTGTGGTATATATATGAAATGGAATATTACTCCACCATAAATAATGATAAAATTATGGCATTTGCAGGCAAATGGATAAAATTGGATAATATGCTACGTGAGATAAGCCAATCTCAAAAAAGTAAAGGACGAATGATCTCGCTGTTAAGTGGATGATGACATATAATGGCGGGTGGGAGGTGTTAGTCTTAGGGGTAGAGTTAGGTTTAGGGTTAGTGTTAAGGAGGGTGGCAAGAATGGAGGAAGGAAAGACTGTATAGAGGGAAAAGAGGGGTAGGAGGGGTAGTGGGGAAGGAAAAAAAACAGAATGAATCAAACATCATTTTTCTATGTAAATTTATGATTACACAAATGGTATGCCTTGACTCCATGTACAAACAGAGAAACAAGTATCACATTTGTTTACAATATAAAAAAGAAACCATCAAAGTCAAATGAACAAATCAGTTGCTTCAAATATCAAAGTGATATGCTTCTTTATCTTACCAAGAAAAGAGGAAACATTTTTGTTTGCACAAAATTATTTCTGAATATTTCTCCTACAGTAAAAATTCTGTTGTCATTAGGCAAAAGGAGGTAGCAAGTTATTCCCATAGTAGATATTGCTGATGATTTTCTCACCAGAATTGACATTCCCTTAACCCACTCTAATGTACTTCAACTTTAATGTGAGTTCTTTAAGGGTCCAGAAAAATTTATCATAGACGGAACTTGTGTAGTCACTTAGATCCCATTGAAAGTTGCAGTGTTCAGCAGGATGTCTAAGTGCAAAGATTGAATCTCCAAATCTTTGTAGTGAATGCAAAAAGAAAATCAGAGAAAACACTATATATTTCTAAGCATTATAGCATGCATTAACCAAAACCAAACTTATCCACATATTTGGACAGTGTGTTCTAACTCAGAAATCAGTAGTTTTATGTTTTAGTTAGTAGAAGTAGGATATTATTCTTCTTATAGGCAAGGGAATCTTGTATTCATCCAGGACAGGTCTGGCTGTTTTGTGGTTCCTCTTACCTAAAGGTGCAAGCAATGGAGATCAGAGACTCCAAGAGATGTGAGCATTAGAAACACAGAGAAAGTGGTTAGAGCCAGCAACCAGTGGCACCCACCTATAATTCAAGCAATTGAAGAATCAGAGGCAAAGGCATCACAAGTTCAAAGTCAGTCTCCATAACTTAGTGAGGCTATAAGTAAATTAGTTCTCTAATTTATGCTGGTTCAAAATAGAATATAAAAAGCACTGGGGATATGGTTCAGTGATTAAGTACAACTGGTTAAATCTCCAGGACTAGGAAACAATAGATAATTGATAGATAGATAGATAGATAGATAGATAGATAGATAGATAGATATAGTGGCTTGCATCCAGAGGGAGGGAGGAAATTGATACAGAAAAGTTTTCAACACAGGCAGAAGGAGGCTTATTTCAAAAAATGGGAAGCTGTGTGCTTAGCTAATCCTCAGAATGAAAAAAATAAGAAAGCATTAATTTTTACTTCAAACACATACATAAATTTATCTCATGCTATCACTGATATTATAGGTACTAGTAATGTATAATACAGTGAAATAAAGACTATTATGGAAGGTTAAAATGAGAAGTTGCTCACAAAATATACATATACACAATAACCTTTTATTATGTTATAAATTTTTAGGAAGAAATTAATGGTTTAGCTCAAAATTGGACTTCAACAATAGACTGCATTATATTTGTACTTTATGTAAATTCATGAGACTCTGATTTGATAATATTCCCTATTTCATAATATCATAAATAATGATTGAAAATTTATATATATGAAATACACATAATCTGCACTTGAATATTTCATTGACAATTTTGTATATTGAAAATTAAAGGGGTGCTGTATTTTATCAAATTCTTTTTCTGCATCTATTGAAATAATCATGTGATTCTTGACTTTAAGTCTATTGATATGGTGAATTACATTTATTGATTTTCTGATGTTGAACCAACCTTGCATCCCTGGGATGAAACCCACTTGATCATGGTGCACTATCTTTTTAATATGTTTTTGTATGCAATTTGGACAAAGTTGTTATTTCCAGTTGTTTAAATAAATCCATTTAAAGCATCTTCCAGTATTAGAAATAATTGTTTCATAAATTCATTTCAGTATGAAAATAATTATCTCATATTTATTTTTCTTTTTCTTTTATTCTCAGTATTTGAAAAACTTGTACACTTTTTGTTCATATAGGATTGTAATTCACAGTGTTATATTAATTCATTGTAAGACAAAATCAAAGCAGAGCATTTTTTTTCTTTCTGTAGTGCTGAAGATCAAACCCAAGATCTCATGTATACTAGGTAAGCACTCTACCATTGAGCTATATTGCCAGACCTGAAGCAAGTTGTTGGAAATTCATGTCATATTTTTCATAATGTAGAAATACCTGGAAACTCTTTTCTAGTTAGACAAATATTTAAAGAAAATTATTTAAATTTGGGGGGCATTTGGCCAGCAGTTGAACCCAGAGACATTTAACTACTGAGGTGTATCCCAGCCCTTTTTATTTTTTATTTAGAGACAGGCATTGCTAATGCTTGGTGCTTTGCTAAGTTGCTGATGATGGTCTTGAACTTGCCATCCTCCTGCCTCACTCTCCCAAGACTGGGATTGTGGGCAGGCATTACTACTCCCAGCTTATTTAATTTTTTAAAAAATTTATTTACTTTTATTTTTTCTTTTTAGATATACATGACAGTAGAGTATATTTTGACATATTATACATACATGGAATATAACTTATTCAAATCCCATGGTTACACATGATGTGGATTTTCATTGGTGGTGCATTCATGTATAAACATAAGAAATTTCTGTGTGATTTATTCTACTGTGTTTCCTTTTCCCACTTCTTTAATTTTAACTACATGAAATATTTGTGTCATGTGATAAGATATTCTATCTAATTATACCCCTTCACCTATGATTTTTCTACTCTGTACTTTCTAAAATTGTAGAAATGTAGTTATTTAAATTTAATTCAAGTGGAAATCAAAAATGCAAATCCTCAGTTGCACTGTCCCATAATGTCAGTGCTGAGTAGATCAATTTTGTCAGTGAACGGTGTGTTCACACATATGTAGAATGTTTCTTCCATCAATAAACAAATAATGGAGTGTTCTTGTTCACTTATTTGTGCTTGAAATAAATACGAGTAGCATTATTTCAAATTATCATCCATTGTTTTCCTTTTCCAAAACAGAAATGATGCTTAAGGTCCTAATACTTGCTTGAAACTGGAATTAACAAACAAGCCCCTTCACTCATGCAGCTTATGTTTACTGGATATGAAAGAAATTAGCAAACACACTCAAAATATTTTACAGTAAGAAGTGCATTGAAAAACTAAATTAGATAAAGTGATAGAAGTGTCTTAGAAAGGTGTATTAGACCAGGCTGAATAATCTGAACAAATATCTTGGAGAGGGGACTGAATAAATGCAGAGGGTACTATCAATACCAATACCAAAACTGTCAATGTTTTGAGAGCAATCCATATGGATGGAATAATACAAATATGCTGACTTTAAAAAGCACTTCTTAGATGTGTGTGGTGGCACATGAATGCAATACCAGCAGCTTGGGAGGCTGAGTCAGGATCATTATATATTCAAGACCCTAAGCAAATTAGAGAGAACTTGTCTCAAAATTTTAAAAAGGTGGGATGGCTGGAATGTGTCTAAGTGTTTATGGATATGCTTCCTTGGATTTAATCCCTGTTACCTGAAAAATAAATATATAAATAAAAACCACAGATACTCCTTAGTGTGGTTCAGGGGATAACCTCAGGATAACTAGAAGCAAAGAGCAGTAACAGAAGTCAGAGTATGTCTATGTCTTGCCTTTACATCTTCATCAGTATTTTGAAGTATATATTAAAATGTGATAGAAAGTAATGAAGAGATTCAGGATGGGGTGCTCAGCATAATACAATTTAATATTTAAGAGCATTGATTTCAGCATAGTGAATAGAACAGGGTGGGCATAGGTGGTAATGGAAACAGGAAAGACAACTGCTAGTGCAGGAGTTTAGATGAGAGATGGTGGTGACTTGGGTATGTATGGTAGCAATGAGAGAGAAAGTTTGGATTTCCTATGAAGAATGAATTTTTCCTGCATTATGTCTCTGCATCTTCTCCAATCATTGAACATAAAGCCAGTGTTCAAACGCTCACATTATGCTGCAGTTAGTATTTCTTTTGAGCTGTGAAGTACTCTATCCTGATTAACAAATCGTACAAAACCCATACTAATTGTCAGAGGTGTTGAATTATTTGAAAATAATTTCAAAGCCTATCATCACAGTTTAACAATCATTAACAGGCTTCAGAAAAAAGAATGGTCTTATGTTATTTCTCATGAAATTATTTCTCTAGTCCTTGTGTGCTTTATTTGATGACAATTTTCCTATATCCATTATTAAATTAGTGCTCCTTGATGTTCTTGCTCCACAAATATAATGTTACCTTGGATGCATCAATAGATGTTGTATATTTTGCTCTTTAGCACTCATCTAATTTTCTTTACTCATATCACAACACATGTTGTTTGGTAAAAATGAATTGAATGAGAAATAATACAATAAGAACTAAAGGAAAAATACTATGAGATATTTCATTAACAGGGCATTAGATTAAAGAAGCAGAGTCAGATGTTCTAAGAATGTTAAAATAATACTAGCTTAATGCAACTCTATTATCCTTTAGAGGAGAGAGAGGAGCACAGAAGGGAAATATTCTAGCTGAACTTCTCCTTTGATATGTTTTCTCTTCAGTAGGGTGAATATGCTATAAATATCTATACAAATATTTTTGTAGTATATATAAATAAATTGAATAGATTAATTCATGACAGGAAGACTTAACAACAATATTTTATCACCTTTTTGTTACACTTGTTATGAAAGCCTCTTCCATGATATATATAGCTAGGATTCATTAAACAGCTCTAAGGAAATTCCTTTCTATTTTCTACTAAACTACCTACCACTCAACCCCTATGATTATGTTCTCATACAGCAGGCATTTTATGTATTAGTATAGTGGTTCCAAACACAATAATAAATGCTACCAAAACTTTTTAATAACTTCAAATTTACTACTTTATTGAGGAAAATATTTGAGATAATATTATGAAGTGATTAGGAAACAGAACAAGGTTGACACCCTAAATATTTCCACTTTGAAAGTTCAATGTTCAACTGAAATATTCTGTTTATGAAAGAAAATCCATGTAATAGTACCTGGTAAAAAAGTATCAGATCATACAAAAAATTTTCATTTATGAATTGCTCTTTCATATTATCAAAACTAAATAGTAACATTCCCTGAGTATAATTTTAGTGCTATTCTTAAATTGATAAGCCATCTAGATATTTTTACTCTTTTCTATTTCATTACTGTTTTATATTGTTTTGTTTTTCATAGTATTTAATAATGTGGGATGTTGACTTCACTCAATTGGATAGATTCCATTAAAAACTGGCTATGCATTTGTTATTTAAGAATAAAGCACAGCATATATGAATCAATCACTCATTTTAAGTGTTCATAATCTTATAATTTTTCATTTTAATATCAGGTATCAACAAATACAAGCCCAACAAGCAATAAGTATTTACTGAATGTCTTTTTAATATTGTTTCTGTGTTTCTCAAACTATTCCTACATTTGAAATAACTTCTTTTATTCTCATCCCCTCCTGTTATGTGCACTTACTGACTATATCCTTGTAAAGACAATTTTCTATTTCAGACTGTCTTCAGAGAATGTGGGAAAGATAAGTGCACTACATCCTTGTACTTCTCCACTTCTTTAATGACCAAACCAATGCCTATGTATCTATGAATTCTATTGCTCCTAGTTGTATAAATCAGACATAAACTTTTTTATACAATGCCCACTATGTTATTACTCCAGTAATACAGAACACAAACCAACACTTAATAATCTTCTCAAGGGCTTCAACATCAATCCTCTTCTTTCATTCTGTAAAAATTTTAGGTCCCAAATCTCCCTTTTGTCTCAAAATCAAATGAAGACACTTAAAACCTTTTAATTTGCAACACTTGTGTTTTCCATTGAATGCAAACTGATTGTCTCTTTGTCAGAGAAATATACATTAACTTTCTACTAGTTCTATTGATATGGACTATACTGTCATACACTGCTCCCAGGTCTGTGCAACTGATGTTTAGTTTTCCAACAAATATGTGCTTTCACTTTTAAATACTATTGAAATTATTTTTATGTAATTTAACCTCCTGTGAGTATTCTCTTCCATTACATCATTTCTGCACATGCTAAATGTTCTCCTTCACTCACAAAACTTCTCAATGGTTTTACAAATATTGTCAGTATCATAAGTAAAACAATATTTATATAAAGCCAAGAGACTCCAATGTGTGAGATGAATTAAGCATTTTACATATAATATCTTTGTTCATTCTTCTCCCAGATTTTACATACTTACTCCTCTCTTTATATTTTATAAGAGAAAACTGAGGCTGAAAATTTTAATTGATCGGGTTCACAGAGCTACAAATTGCTATATGTGTTCTAAGTTTTTCAGTGTAGTTCATGTAACATGTAAATTTTTTGTTTTAGTCAAGTATTTTACTTGTACTTAATGTTAAATCTGTTTTTATACTCTACATATTCAAGAAAAGTTGCTCAAACAATTTGAAAGTGAAGAAACTTATGGTGACATATCAGGATGTTAGTAATCAGAGAAGAGATGTGAAAAATATTATTTGAACAATTAACTATATCAGCCAAAATGAATAATAAGCAGAATAAATGCAGAGAGATTTGTAAATTCAAAATTACATTGATCAGAAATGTAACCGGACAGTTTAAAAAGCACAGAATAGCATCAAAAGAGCGCCATAATGGGACATGGATAATAATTGTCAACTGAACCTAGCATGGAAAATGCAATAGAAAAGGCTCTGACTGGGAATTAAAGAATCCTACACATAGGTTACTTTTCTGAAGAAATCTATTTTATTTGCAAGACACTGAATGTATAAGAGAATGATTGTTAAATCATTGCAGTGCTTGGTAATGTGCCAGAAAATAATATGGTAAAAATCATACATGTATTTCTATTGAAAGGTACTCAATTCACATGAATACATTCTAATATAAAATTCTAAAACACCATCAGAGATGTCTTCAAATGAATTGTTGGATGGAAAAACAGAAACTGTTGACAAACTATACAAAAATGTAATATTTCCCCTACATGCTTGAATTTCTCAATTACTGAGTTATATAAGATTAATTTAACATATATAGTAAAAATTAGAACTGTATTAATTTTATTTTTTTTTGGTGGTGGGGAGATGGACTGATTTCTAAGAAGGCAGTGGGATTAACAAGTAGAGGCAAATTATATTGGAAAATACTTGTTTAACTCAAGATAATAATTATTCTAAATTATCTACTAAAATCTCTTATTGGAAAAATTAAAGAGAATATCTGCATATAATAAAGTAATGAAGGAGATTAGTCTCTGCAGCTACAAGTGAGAAACTAAGGCATAATTGAAGTATAAAATGGTCATTTTTTGTGTAACAGAGTAAACAGATGAGCTAATTCTTGCACTGAATAACTTGAGAGTCATTAAAACCTTAATCAAAAAGAAAAGGAAAAAAGAAAGAAAAAAGTGAGAAAAAATGATGAGGATATGTGCATAAGAACCAAAGAACTGTTGGGTAAAAAAACACAAACAGCTATGAATGGGTCAAAAATATACTTCAAAAATTCAGGTACATTGAAGAGTGCAAATTTGTAAAATAAATGTATATCATTAGTGAACTGAAAAATATAATGAAAATATTTAGAATGGGTTTTAGGTTAATGAATTAAAAAATTCTAAAAAAGACTAAGTTTGTCAAGTATTTGTGGCAAAAATCATATCATCATTTCTTTCCCTACACAACAAAGAACACATCACATTTAAATATCCAAGGAAAAGTCTTTCAGTGGAATTTATTTAGATGTAGACCTTGAGGATTCATTTTGATCAATTTTAGATCAGTTATCTATGTAAACTGGTTACTTTTCTCATTTTATTCCAGTTAAACAAATTAATCAAAGAGCTCTTGATCCCTACTTCAGAGGGTTAATAATGTATTCACTCTCATTAATCTTGTACATGCTAATATTCTGCACAGAGTTTATAAACAGAAATCCACTCAGTAAGGGTGATTTTCTGGGAATCAGGGGTAGCTGTTTCTATTTTCTTTATAAACAAAATGTTTGTTAGCAGTAATTGACGTTGTTTCTGAAAACAGAAAATTCTGCAAGCAAGAAATATGCCTATGGTGTAAGTATTTCTCATAGGGGACTTTGAAAATAACATGAAAAAGTAAAATTTAGAGCAAAAATGTGCCTTGAAACTATATATTGCCATGAGTGAATGTGGGAAATAGCTGGGTCAAGCTAATTAGACAAAGAACAATATAATATATTTAGCCAAGAATATAAATGATTTTTTGATGTTCTTTTAGAAAATAACTTTCCAGTCCATTATATCTATCATTCCTAAGGATGATGTTTTCTATACTTTCTTGACTTCAGAAGGCATTATATTTGAAATATTTACATATTTGTAATCATGTTTTATAATACTGAGTTTTGAGATCACATGCAGCATTTCCTACAGAGTAGCTGTAATAATAGTAATACTAATAATAACAAATACATCTCTAAGTTGAAAGCAACCTACCATGCTGACAATTACCTTGACTAATTCTATTAACAGTCTCATTTCCTCAGTAGGAAAAAAAATTCAAAGAGGATTAATAGCTAACTTTCACATGTCTTTCTATCTATGGTTGCCCACTGAAACCCCAACTAAATTCTAAGTGCTGTAACAGGAGGGTCTTAATCTTCCTAGAGAGAAAAGTTATTTCTGTGTTTGTTTTTTTATAATAGTGTTGAGTTCCTATTTATGATTTCTGAGAAGAAATAAACCAAGGAATAAATGCATAATAATTTAAAATATTTAAAAAATTAATGATCTTATAAAACTCTCTTGTGCATATTTATTACATCAATTATTTTTTATTTGTATGTGTATAGAATTAAAATGTGTAATACTTATGTTTCAAATTTACCTTTTCTTTGTCATTTTCTGTACATAATTTTATCTAAAATCATCACAAATTAATTTTTTTGAACCAGGAATTGATCCCAGGGTCGAATAAACACTAAGACACATCCCCATATCTTCTCTTATATTTTATTTTGAAGCAGGTCCTTGCTGAGTTGCTTAGGGCCTCGCTAAATTGCTGAGTCTTGTTTTGAACTTGTGATCCTCCTGCCTAACTCATCTAAGCCACTAGGGTTACAGGTGTGCACACTATAGCCCACTAATTTTTTAAAGCTTAAAATTTTGATGAATGAATAAAGAAAATGTTGTATATATACACATGTAATAGTATTGGTCCATTAAAAAGCATTTGCAACAACATAGGTAGAAAACTTTTATTAAGTTTCAGAGGCAGAATCCAAAATTCAAAGCCAGCCTAAGAACTTAGGAAGGCCCTAAGCAACTTAGTGAGATCTTGTTTCAAAATAAGAAATAAAGAGATGGGGACTTTTCTCAGTGGTTAACCTCCACAATGTTCAATTCCTGGTATGAAAAAAAAATAACTGGTTCTGTGAAAAAGTAGTTTTACTCCTAGATATAGAGCATTGAAAAACATAAATAAAAATATACTAAAAGAGAAAGTACTTGAAAAAACCATAAATGTGCACAGCAGCCAAACATTCAAAATAATACAAATGTCTATTAATTGGAGATTAAGAAGTCATAGTATGTCCATATGGTAGACTATTCTTCAGCAATATAAAGAAGTGAATTATTGCTAGATGCAAAAGTGTGGATAAAATTCAAAATCTGAAAATTTAATGAAAGAATTCAACATGAACCCCTCCTTCTTGGTACACCTTTCTTTAGGATTCAAACTTCTCTCATGTCTGTACACTTCTTGCCAACTTCTGCCTCACCTTGGCAAATTGCCCCTTCCAAAGCCAATTCTGCCATTTGTACCACACCCTTGCTCCTCTGTTATCCAGGAGCTGGCTCAGAATCCCACCAAAACTTCTCTCCTAAGGTCTGTGTGAACACCTTCATAATGAAATGTAGAGGTCATATTTTCTGTCCTTAACTTTTTGATATTTTACTATTGAAGAAAGCTTGAAGTTCTTTGTTTTGTTCTGCTCTATATTCAACATCCATGTGTCTAATAATACCTTCTGTGTGTGGAAGTCCAGCAGACACATAAAGTTAAATAGATTCAAATTTGAAATATGGTCTTCTGCACACCATACCTTTATTTTATTTTCTCCACCTGTGGTCTTTCTGTACAGAAATGAACTGTCTTCTTCTAAGCTGGAAAACAGGATGCACCCTTAACAATGTCCTTGCTTAGTTATGGGTCCTATGTTAGCCTGATATCCATTGCTGTGGCAAATTACCTAAAGAATCAACTAAAAAGAGGGAAGATTTAATTTGGCTTATGATTTGATCCCATTGCTCTTGGCTTCTAAGAGGCAGGATATCATGGTGGGGAGTATGTAGTAATGCAAATATGATCACTTCATATTTGAAAGGAAGGTGAGGGAGAGGGGGGAGATAGATATGGGGAGGGAGGTCCACTTAAAACTATAGTCCTGAAGGATAGACTTCCAAGGAACTACTGCCTTCTGGCCCCATATCTTACAGTTTCCAGTTCTCCCAAAATTTTATTCTGTTATGAATTCATCAATGGATTAATCCATTGGTGAAATTACAGCCCTCATAATCCAACCACTTCCTGAAAACCCTGCTTCTGAACATTGTTGTATCAGTGAACTTTGGGAGGTTTTGCAGTATACTGCATATCCAAATCACACACATCGTATCTCCTATACAGCTCCTACAGGTGCTGCTTCAGTGCTATCCATGCTGTCACTGTAATATCTTAATTAAATTGCAGCAGTCACCTCCTAGTAGCTCTTCTGGTTTCCACTCATGCATAGTCACAACCCAGTGCATTGTCTGAATCATGCTTCTAAAGACATTTTGTATGGAGTAATCCCCTGTATAAAAAAACTTCATGGTACTCTGTTTTTTTATGTTAAAATTAAAACTCTGCTTTGCATGTGGCATTCTCTTCACCAGGAACACCCTTTGTCCTGGCTGTTGATTCCCTCTTATTTATCCTGTAGGTCTCACTTTAGACATTAATTTCCTGGGACATTTTTCCTGGTTTCTCCTTTGTTCCAGGAAGTATTATTGCTTGTCATATAATAACTGTAATTGTTTCTCTCTTGCCTGGCCCCAGGGCTGGAAAAAAGAGTCTGATAAACACTTCCCAAAAATTTAGAATGAAAGCAATTTCTTTCCACCAATAGTCATCAAACATGAGTTGCTATGGAATCACCTGGAATACTTACTAACCCATAGCCTTCTGGCTCTCCCCCTAGAGTTTCTCTTCAATATTTTGGGGTTGTGCTGATGGTAAGGCTGGAATTAGATATTGGCAGGAATCTGAGAGTGAAACACTGAAGCCTCTGGAGGGGATCAGGTGAAGTCCACAGGTCCAGGTGTAAGTAACCCAAGGATGGGAAATGGGGAGCTTTGTTTGCACATGAAAATGCACAATATTCCCTTGTGGACACATTTATATTGTAACTTGCCTTCTAATGGTATTGGGGATTATTTTTCTCAGAGAACCTACTGAGAATTCATTAGGGATATTTCTTAATGAGTTAGGTAACAAGTGACTTATTAGACTGATCACCACCTGCTTTTTTATGAAAATAATTTACTAATTTACTATATACTATGTATTCACATTTGAAATTTTGTAAGAACAGGAAAACATGATTTGATGCCCCTTGAGGTAGAGACAGAATAAATACAGATAGGTAGAAGGGAAACCAACAAAGTAATTGCAAATTTAAATCTGAGAAGCTGTTATGAGCATCCTCACCTTTCCTCCCCAAGACTATTCTCCCCCAGAAACAATTTAAAATAATTTGAATCTTAGAGTATTGTGAGTCAAATTAACGTTCATATTTGTTGCTAGTTTTCATACAGTTTCCTTTAGACTAAATGAAGTGAAGGGGAAATATCTTAAGAGACTCATCAGTATATTCTACACATTATATGTTGACTGGATGACATCAACATAGAGACCCTGAGAGAAGCAGGCAACTGTAATGGACCCCACGCTCCATGATTAAGTGTTGAGCTCAACAGATAGATATACACTCAATCCCTTGCCACTTCTCATGTTCACTATCTACAAAATTTTAAAAAGATGAGCCCATTACCCCTAAAGTGAGTTTCAGTCTCAAGTACCTACACCCCTTCTCCCATTGAGTGTATATCTGGCTCTATTATTTACATTTCTAATAATCTCCATGTTTTCCTGAAAAAATCTTTGTGTTTCTTCCTATATGCCCTAAGATTCCTTTCTGTTGTGTAATTCAAGAACCTGCCAGGGCCAATTTGTGATTGTCATTTCCCTTCTGGGTGAACTTCTTAGATTTTATTAATTGATATATGAAGGAAGGCCATTATGACTTTCATTTTCATTTTGAATGGCTTAATTTCTTTGTGCCTTTTTCAAACATTTATTTCCCTTTTTATATTTTGAGAGTTGCCTGTTCATCTTCTTTGCTTAATTCTATAGGAGTTGTTCATCTATTTTTTTATTGAAGGAAAGCTACTTAAATAAATATTAATATTTTTTCAAGAGTTTCATAAAGATGATTTTTTTAGCCCATTAAGTACTAAGTATTCAATTCTGTGAACATAATAGTCACATATTCTCTCAAAGTTACCACAATTGGTATGTTTGTTGAACATTTTTTTTATACTTGTTCCACATCTGGAATGATGGAATGGAATGTATCAATTTTCAAATAGGTGGCTCTATTAATATTTTAGAAAGCTGCATGTTTTTTTCTTAAAAATAAATTTATACATCTATCATTTAGAAAAAAAAATTTCTTTTTATCTCATGAGCCATGAGAGGATTTAAGACAGAGAGAAAAAAGGACATAGGAGATTGATGTTTATCATGATTATAAAAAAATTCTAACACTAATGAAGGGATTATTTAGTGACTATCAAATTTTAACTTACATAGGAATCGCTTGGAAATGTTAAAATACAGACTGGATCTGGTAGGTTCACATCAAGGCTGAGAATGTGTATTCAGTTCTACTTCCAGGTGAGTTGGATGATTCATTGACTCTAACAGGAATACTGGGCTCTACATTGTAACATGTGGGAAAATATTAGGGTTCAGTGATCATTCTAATACCATGGTATCATTTATTTGCAAACCCTCTCATCTCTAAGTTTATTATTCTCAACTTCTTATTCTCAAAAGTAGGAGAAAATCATAGCTCATTTTTAAATGAAAAATGCCTCAGTGTTCATGGAGTAACAGCCCTCTATCTCATGGTTCTTCAATCTAACTATTGTGAATAGAGCAGCTATAAACATTGCTGTGGTTCTGCCACTGTAGTATGTTGATCTTAAATCTTTTGGGTATAAACTGAGGAGAGGGATAGCTGGGTCAAAATGTGGGCCCATTCCAAGTTTTCTGAGCAATCTCCATACTACTTTCCAGAGAAAATGCACCAATTTGCAACTCCACCAGCAATGTATGAGTGTGCCTTTTCCCCCAGATCCACGCCAATACATACTGCTTGTGTTCTTGACAATAGCCATTGTAATTGGAGTGAGATAAAATCTTTGCATTTCTCTAATCACTAGAGATGATGAACACTGTTACATATATTTGTTAATCACCTATATGTCTTCTTCTGTGTAGTGTCTGTCCAGTTCCTTAGACCAATTATGTATTGAGTTCTTTGTGTTTTTGTTGTAAATTTTTTTAAGTTCTTCAAAAATTTTGGAGATTAGTGTTCTATCTGAAGCCCCTGTGGAAAAGATTTTCTTCCATTCCATAGGATCTCTTTTCACATTCTTGTTTCCTGTGCTGAGAAAGAATTTTTGAGTTTGAATCCATCCCATTTATTGTTTCTTGCATTAATTTCTTTCTCTTTGGGAGTACTGTTAGGAAGTCTGTTCCTAAGCCAATATGATGGAGATTTTGTTCTACTTTTTCGTCTATTTGGTGCAGGGTCCACAGAGCTGGTTCCTGTTGGGACAGGAGTCCTGAAAGTCAGAATATTCACTTTTTTAACAAACACAATTGAACATATAGAATGAGTAAAATCACAATAAGTACAAATTTTTCAATGCCAGAGAATGTGAGATCCAAGATGGCGGACTAGAGGGAGGCTGCGTTCCTTGTCGCTCCATAACTCCAGTTTCAAGCACAGGATATCTATTTCTCCGTGAGGCAGTTTTTGCTGCTTATCGATCCCCTGCTGTTTACCCCATTTCTCTGCTGTGATGACCTGCAGTCTGCCAGCATATTGACACCTTTTTTGAGTGCAGATTGCTCACTGTCAGGCATCTATCATCCACCATTTGCCTGCCTCTCAACTGTCCATTGCCTGCCTTACATCTATCCATCACCCAAATGCACGAGGTTCACCTCCCAATGGTCCGACAATAGTCAGCAATGTGATCGCAGACTGCTAGTGGAGCACCAGCTGCCTGCTCTTGTCTGGAAGTTCACTGTTACAGTACCTGCAGGTTTGATTACATGTGGCTGCCACCATTTTGAGACAACAGCCAGGCCTCATAGGACCCCTGGTCGGACTAATTGAGGCCTGTCTCAAGGATCACTCAGCCCAACAGATCACTCCCTGACTCTGGGGCCCTCACATCAACTGACTGCTCCCTGCCGCCAGGACCCCCAGACCAACTGACTGCACCCTCTCACCGGGACCCCAGACTGAATGATTACACCTGGCATCCAGGATCCCACAACCACACCAAACACACCAGACCTCCAGGACCCCTGCGGGACCGACTGCATCCTGCCTCCAGGACCTCCAACTGACCACATCCACCACTGAGCTGCAGCTCCCCATTTGCCAACATATTTCAAAGCCAGAGCTGCCATCTTGGATAATCCTGGAAGCCATAGCTCTGATCTTAGGGTTGAACAAAACCCATCTAGAGATGCCTGCTGGAGGCTTGAAGCTCATTGTCAGGTACCTCTCATGCATCAGGCTACTGAACACTGGGAGGTTTCATTAGTATATGACTGTCATACTGTAGATTTTCTTTTTTCTCCTTTTTAAAAAAATATTTAAGTTTTTATTTCTTTACTTTTCTTGCTCTCTTTCTTTTTGTTTACCTGTTCCCTCAGAGTCTCTTTCTCCCTTTTTTGCAAGCTAATATCCAATTTCTTTTGATTATACTCTCACACTATTTTCTAGAACTTCTGTATATTATTTTCTTATCCCATTAGCAGCCACATTCTACATCCCTCTGCATCCTCTTTGTCCTCCATTTGAAACAGCAGACCTTATTGCTAAACTGTTTGTTTTACCAAAGATAATATTTGAACTCATTTTGTTTACTATGACAATTTTGTTATTGTCCCCATAGGGGCTATTTGGTCTAGTATTGCATAGTGTCTGATTTGAGCACTGCTAATATTGATCTCCCCTTAAATAAAGGGTTTGGAAAACCTATAGGGCCACTATGAGCCTATAGGGGGAAATCTGTAATACCCCAGATCTGCACTGTTAGAGGGGAAGATACATGAACAACATGAAAAAACAAGGGAATAAAATGATCCAAACAAATATAGATTCTATATTAATAGAATCCAATGACAGTATGTTAGAAGAAATGTCAGAAAAGGACTTCAGATTATACATGATTAAGATGATTTGTGAAGCAAAGGATGAGATAAGAGAGCAAATTCAGGCAATGGATGATAATACCAATAAGCTGAAAGAGCAACTGCAGGAAACAAAAGATCATTTCAACAAAAAGATAGAGATTCTCAAAAAAAAAAAAAAAACAAATGGAAATCCTTCAAATGAAGGAAACAATAAACCAAATAAAAAGCTCAATGGAAAGCATCACCAAAAGACTAGACCACTTGGAAGACAGAACCTCAGACAATGAAGACAAAATATTTAATCTTGAAAATAAAGTTTTCCAAACAGAGAAGATGGTAAGAAATCATGAACAAAATCTCCAAAAATTATGGGACATCATGAAAAGACCAAATTTAAGAATTAATGGGATTTAGGAAGGCACAGAGACACAAACCAAAGGAATGAACAGCCTATTCAATGAAATAGTATCAGAAAATTTCCCAAACCTGAAGAATGAAATGGAAAATCAAATACAAGAGGCTTACAGAACACCAAATGCACAAAATCACAAAAGATCCACACCAAGGCACATTATAATGAAAATGCCTAACATTCAAAATAAAGATAGGATTTTGAAGGCTGCAAGAGAAAAGCATCAGATTACACATAGGGTTTGACCAATATGGAGGGCAGCCAACTTCTCAACCCAGACTTTAAAAGATAGAATGGCCTGGAACAACGTATTTCAAGCTCTGAAAGAACATGGTTGCCAAGCAAGAATCCTATACTCAGCAAAACTAACCTTCAGATTTGAAGATGAAATAAAATTCTTCCATGGTAAACAAAAGTTAAAAGAATTTACAAATTGGAAGCCTGCCCTAAAGAATGTTCTCAACAAAATATTCCATGAGGAGGAAATGAAAAACAACAATGTAGTTCAGCAAAGGGAGGAACTACCTTAGAGAAAAACCACTCAAAGGAGAAACCAAGCCAACTTAAAGAACAAAAATAAGCCAAATGACTGGGAATACAAATCACATCTCAATAATAACCCTGAACATTAATGGCCTAAGCTCATCAATCAAAAGACATAGACTGGCAGAATGGATTAAAAAGAAAGACCCAACAATATGCTGCCTGCAAGAGACTCATCTCATAGAAAAAGGCATCCACAGACTGAAGGTGAAAAGATGGGAAAAAACTTACCACTCACATGGACTCAGTAAAAAAGCGGGGGTTTCCATCCTTATATCAGATAAAGTGGACTTCAAGCCAAAGTTAGTCAGAAGGTATAAAGACGGACATTTCATACTGCTTAAGGAAACCATAAATCAGGAAGACATAATGATAGTAAATATTTATGCCCCAAACAATGGTGCATCCCTGTACATCAAACAAATCCTTCTCAATTTCAGAAATCACATAGACAACAACACAATAATTCTGGGTGACTTTAACACACCGCTGTCACCACTGGATAGATCTTCCAAACAAAATCCAACCAAAGAAACCATAGAACTCAATACCGCAATCAATAACCTAGACATCATAGATATATATAGTACATTCCATCCATCAACGAGCAGATTCACTTTCTTCTCAACAGCACATGGAACCTTTTCCAAAATAGACCATCTGCTATGCCACAAAGCAGCCGTTAGGAAATGCAAAAAAATAGAGATACTGCCTTGTGTTCTATCAGATCATAATGGACCAAGAGTAGAAATCAATGACAAAATAAAAACAGGAAATTACTCCTACACCTGGAGACTAAGTAATATGATATTGAATGAAACATGGATAGCAGAAAACATCAGGGAGGAGATTAAAAAAAATTCTTAGAGGTAAATGAGAATGATGATACAACATATTAAAATCCCTGGGACACTATGAAAGCAGTACCAAGAGGTAAATTCATTGCATGGAGCACATTCCAGAAAAGAACGAAAGGTCAACAACTACATGAACTAACATTACAGCTCAAAGCACTAGAAAAAGGACAAAATAACAGCAAAAGTAGTAGAAGACAGGAAATAATTAAAATCAGAGCTGAAATCAATGAAACTGAAACAAAAGAAACAATTCAAAAATTGACAAAACTGAAAGTTGGTTCTTTGAGAAAGTAAACAAAATAGACAAACCCTTAGCCACACTAACAAAGAGAAGGAGAGAGAAGACTAATTACTAAAATACATGAAGCAAAAGGAAATATCACGACAGACACCACTGAGATACAGAACATAATGAGAAGCTATTTTGAAAATCTGTATTCCAACAAAATAGAAACTACTGAAGACATTGACAAATTTCTAGAGACATATGCTCCTCATAAACTGAACCAGGAGGACATACACAATTTAAACTGATCAATATCAAGCAATGAAATAGAAGAAGCCATTAAAAACCTACCAACCAAGGAAAGCCCAGGACCAAACGGATTCTCAGCCAACTTCTACAAGACCTTCAAAGAAGAACTCTTTCCAATACTTCTCAAAGTATTCAGAAATAGAAAAGGAGGGTACCCAACCGAACTCATTCTATGAAGCTAATATCACCCTCATACCCAAACCAGGCAAAGACACATCAAGGAAAGAAAATTTTAGACCAATATCCTTGATGAATATAGATGCAAAGATCCTTAACAAAATATTGGCAAACCATATCCAAAAACATATTAAGAAAATCGTGCACCACGATCAAGTGGGATTCATCCCTGGAATGCAAGAATGGTTCAACATTCATAAATCAATAAATGTAATCCGTCATGTCAAGACTTAAGGATAAGAATCATATGGTTATTTCAGTAGATGCAGAAAAAGCGTTTGACAAAACACAGCACCCCTTCATGCTCAAAACACTAGAAAAAAATAGGGTTAGTAGGAACATACCTGAACATTGTAAAGGCTATTTATGCTAAGCCCATGGCCAACATCATTCTTAATGGAGAAAAATTGAAACCATTCCCTTTAAAAATGGACAAAAAACAGGGATGTCCTCTTTCACCACTTCTACTCAACATTGTCCTCAAAATTCTAGCCAGGGCAATTAGGCAAACTAAAGAAATTAAAGGGATACAAATAAGAAAAGAGGAACTTAAGATGTCATTATTTGCGGATGGCATGATTCTATATTTAGAAGTTCCAAAAACCTACTCCAGAAAACTTCTAGACCTCATCAAAGAATTCAGCAAAATAGCAGGCTATAAAATCAACATGCATAAATCTAAACCATTTTTATATGCAAGTGATGAAACAGCTGAAAGCGAAATGAGGAAAACAACTCCATTTGCAATAGTCTCAAAAAAAAAAACAAAAACCTGGGAATCAATCTAATCAAAGAGGTAAAAGATCTCTACAATGAAAACTACAAAACATTGAAGAAAGAAATTGAGGAAGACCTTAGAAGATGGAAAGTTCTCCCATGTTCTTGGATAGGCAGAATTTATATTGTCAAAATGGCCATACTACCAATAGTGCTACACAGATTCAATGAAATTCCAATTAAAATCCCAATGATGTACCTTACAGAAATAGAGCAAGCAATCATGAAATTCATCTGGAAGAATAAGAAACCCAGAATACATAAAGCAATCCTTAGCAGGAAGAAGAAAACAGGGGGCATCACAATACCAGAACTTCAACTATACTGCAAAGCAATAGGAACAAAAACAGCATGGTATTGGTACCAAAAGAGACAAGTAGATCAATGGTACAGAAGACAGAACACAGACACAAACCCAAATAAATACAATTTTCTCATACTAGACAAAGGGGCCAAAAATATGCAATGGAGAAAAGATAGCCTCTTCAACAAATGGTGCTGGGAAAACTGGAAATCCATATGCAACAGAATGAAACTAAACCCCTATCTCTCACCCTGCACAAAAATCAACTCTCCATGGATCAAGGACCATGAAATCAGACCAGAGACCCTGCATCTTGCTGATGAAAAAGTAGGTCCAAATCTTCAACATGTCGGCTTAGGATCAGACTTCCTTAACAGGACTCCCATAGCACAAGAAACAAAAGCAAGAATTAAAAACTGGGATAGATTCAAACTAAATAGCTTTCTCTCAGCAAAGGAAACTATCAGCAATGCAAATTGGGAGCCTACAGAGTGGGAGAATATCTTTGCCACTCATACTTCAGATAGAGCACTAATTTTCAGAATATATAAAGAACTCAAAAAACTCTACATGAAAAATACAAATAACCCAACAAACAAATGCGCTAAGGATATGAACAGACACTTCACAGAAGATCTTCATGCAATCAACAAACATATAAAAAAAGTTCACCATCTTTTGTAATAAGAGAAATGCAAATCAAAACTACACGAAGTTTCCATCTCACCCCAATTAGAATGGCGATTATCAAGAATACAAGCAACAATAGGTGTTGGAGAGGATGTGGGGAAAAAGGTGAACTCATACATTGCTGGTGGGGCTGCAAATTAGTGCAGCCACTCTGGAAAGCAGTGTGAAGATTCCTCAGAAGACTTGGAATGGACCTACCATTTGACCCAGCTATCCCACTCCTTGGCCTATTCCCAAAGAACTTAAAATCAGCATATTACAGAGATACAGCTACATCAATGTTCATAACTGCTCAATGCACAATAGCCAGACTGTGGAACCAATCTAGATGTTCTTCAATTGATGTATTGGTAAAGAAACTGTGGTATATATATATATATATATATATATATATATATATATATATATACAATGAAATATTATTCAGCTATAAAGAATAATAAAATTATGGCATTTGCAGGCAGATGGATGAAATTGGAGAATATCATGTTAAGTGAGATAAGCCAATCTTAAAAGTCCAAAAGATGAATGAGCTCACTGATAAGCAGATGATGAAACAAAATGGGGGGTGAGAGTTGGGCAAGAATGGAGAAAGGAGGGACTGTATAGAGGGAAAAGAGGTGTGGGAGGGGTGGTTTGGAAGGAAAAAATAATGGAATGAATAAACATCATTACCCTATGTAAATGTGTGATTATGCAAATGGTATGCTTTTATTCCTTGTACAAAGAGAAACAACATGTATCCCATTTGTTTACAATAAAAATAAATTGACGATCAAAAATAAAAGCTAGAGAATGCCTTACATATCACCATAATCAATAAAATGCAGTTTGAATAAGTGCCAGAAAGACCCCATAATACTTTTTCTTACAATGTCTCTTCTCTCTCTCTCTCTCTCTCTCTCTCTCTATATATATATATATATATATATATATATATATATATATACTAAATATTCACTTTTTGAAGCAATATTCAGCAGGATAAAATTAAGATGAAAGATTAAATTTTTGGGTAAAAATATTGCAGCCCTGGCTAGCTCCTAATCCCTGTATTATAAAGGGATTTTCTAATATTTTCTTTCTTTTAATTTTTTGGATAATAGCTGTAGTATAAACACTCCTCAGGATAGTAATCTGATGGGTCTTGTAAAAGGCAACATAGCCAGGTGGGACAAATATCTTGGAGCAGAACACTGGAGATCTGGATTCTCATTCTGGTTTCAACATAGTTCATTTGCATATTTTAAAATTTCCTGGCTTTGTTTTTTTGAATGAAGAATGGAGACAATAATAGAGCTTTACTTCCCCAGGATGATAGTGAAATAAAATTTTCCCAGAGGTGTCTCCAGACATTCTCTCTAGTGGTAGTGATGTCATTGATCTCTTATAACTTATCATATATTGATGTGGTTTTCCAATTTCCAAGTCAGTTGCCACAAAATTTTCTCCTAACTGCCAGTAATTTGCACAATTTTTTTCAATTTTAAAGAACAGAGCCATTCCTCCAAGCCCCAATCTGCTCCCCTTGTAGATCTTTCCACACCCCATCTCTGAGGAAAGCAGAGATTGTTAGTGGTGAAGAGTACAGGATTTGAGACTTTGACTTTGGGAAACATACTTTGGCTCTGTAAGTCTCAGTGTTCCCATGTGTATCAGTGACTTTCATCTGTCATCAAGGGTAAGGTGGTACTACTGTGAAAGACTGGTCACAGTGAGTGCTCAATTCTTAGTAGGTATTGCTTGTTTTCCCCTCTAGGTTTTCATATAATCTGGCTAGATTGAAGTAATCCATGTGGCTGGCAACAGAAAATAAAAATATTCTCTCCCCATGTCCAATCACATTCATATATCTTCAGGACACCAGGGTCTTGGAAAGGGCACTACTTGGCTCTCTCTGCTAGCCAGTGCCCCTTAGGGACCCTCAATATGTTCTCAAAGAATAGGGTTCCTTTATGCTACATTTAACCCTGTCTCATTTCTATCAAAGTGAGAGAAAGGGGAAAAGGTGAGACTAGGGTCAGATGCAGTTCCTAATCCATCTGCTCCACTTGGCTTCTATCATCAGGCCTCAGTTTCTCCACTTTTCCTTTTCTGCTTAGACATGTGCAGGGTGTTGTGTAAAGTTTAATTGGGGTCCAGCTATAAGGGTTAGGGGAGAGCTAATAAGGAGTCAAGCATAGAAGATGGTGAAGAGCAAGAAGTGGCTTCTGTGGGAAAGCCAGTCTAGTTTATTATCGATTCCAGGGTCATGTCAAGTTACACTAGGTTACAAGTACAGTTATCTTTGTTCATGTCCAGATCACACAACTTGCTTGCTTCTCAGAGACCACTAGGACCAAAGGTTATTATAATAAGACAGTGTCTCCAGGTTTCAAGGACCGAGGAGTTTCAGAGTATTTCTAAGTCTTTCAAACAGAGCACCTATTGTGTCCTGAGGCATTTGCTCAACTGAAAGACTTTTGCTCCTCTGTACTTTGACTGATCTGAAATCCTTACACCTCCCCTTTTTTGTTTGTATGGACTTTAGAGTAGACATGACTAGTCTTCTGTTCAAGGAAGGTGGAGAAAGAAAGCAAGGCAAACATTTGCAAAAACAAGTACAGTATAATAAGACAAATATCAATAAATATGCTCCAATGAAAAGATCTTTGATCTATGTAAAATTTGGTAGTCATGAGGTTAACCAAACTAATAAATTCCATCTCCCATCATCTTGTTGCACCTTCTTTACAATGTACTTAAGATGATCCAATTCCCTTTAAATGGGATTACTATTGTTTGCTAAATGGAAGCAACACATATTATTATATTCTGGCATCCCTTATGATGTAACATCAGAAAATAATCAATAGCTGCTGTATTATCAAGAATAGATTGATGGGCTGGGGAAATAGCTCAGTTGGTAGAGTGCTCACCTCGCAAGTACAAGGCCCTGGGTTCAATCCCCAGCACCGCAAAAAAAAAAAAAAAAAAAAAAGAATAGGTTGATGTTACAAATTTAAAATAATTAACAATTTTTGCTAAGTACTGGGTTACCACCAACAAGAATACAATAACACAACACAGAAATAACACAATAATAATCAGCTTAGTTGTGGAATTCTGGGTAAGTTTGCCAAACAGAACGGTAACCAAATTTCCAGGGTACATTTTAAATCCATCTGTTCTAGCAAATGTTGAGTAGATGCTAAAATCTTTATATCCCCCAAATCACTAGACTGAGGGTTTCTGGGGCCTGTTGTACTTTTTGGAGTTCCTTCTTTGAATTAGGGTCCTCCTCATCCAGAGTCAAATAGAATTTGGGAACCAGTTTGGGAAGTCCTTGATGTCAACTCATGATGATGGATGGATCTCACACATCTGGCAGGAATTCAGAGAGAACCCTGTATGAGTAATAACAGCAGCATATCCCCTTCCCCATGTAATTAAAGGTGCAGGATCTGCCATATTGGTTATGGTATTTTACCTAAATCTTTGGTAGGGGTTTGTTAGAGGAAACATACCTGTCCAAGACAGAGGACCAATGATGTGTATTATCTTTATACTGTATATTAAGAGCATTTCTTGTGAACAAGGCAATATTGAGAGCATTATTAACATGAGCAAGTCTATGATCCCTTTTTGTTTTCTTTTAAAAGGCACATTTTAAGTGTATGACGTGCACACTCTACTAAAGTCTGCCCAGTAGGATTGTGAGAATTTCCATGGGTTAAAATTATATTCCATTGATTACAAAACTTAGCAAAGTAACTAGAAGTATAGGGGACATTCTCAGTTTTTAAATGATGAGGTTTGCCCACGGTGGCAGTGCAGAGGAGCACATGAGAAATACAGGCTGAGACCTTCTCTGAACAATGTGCACTGGCCCATATAAGACCAGGGATGTATCTGTTGTAACATGTAAGTAGAAATAGGGGTAAAAAGAAGGAAAATGAGTTATACTTATCTGCCAAAGGGCATTATAATATAAACCTCGAGGGTTTACCATTTCCCAAGTGGGGAAACAAAAGGGTTTAAAATGAGAGCAATTATTAACAATAATATGGGCCTGTTGAGAGGAAATAGAAAAGGATTTCATTAAAAAATAAACATTTTGATGAAAAAAGTGTTTGATACCATGGCATCTGAAAAGAGAGGATAAAGTGATTTTATAGCAGCATCAGTATGAGCATTTTCTTCAGTGAGTTGTCCAGAAATCTTAGTGTGGCCACATATATGAGGAAGAAATACTGGAGCTGTATAATCCTATAAAAGGCATTAAAGAGTAATAGGCAGAGATAACAAATTAGAGTTCAAATGAGGTGACCAAATTTCAGAGAAAATATGAGGTATAAGTTTGGCTATATACTGAGAATCTGTAATGATGTTTAATGTTGTGGGAAACAAATGAAGAGCCAAAATAATTGCAGCTAATTTTGCTTACTGAGGAGAAACTTGAGACAATGTGTAATTATCAGTCCATTTTTATCAGTGAATATACATAAAAATCTTGTTGTTTTCCTCCATCAGTATAGACAGTAATCCCACTCCCACTATAAAATGGAATGGAGGAGATTATAGAAGGAGCATGAGAGACTTGACACAAGGAAAGGCATTCATCCTGAGGTGCATGGAAAGCAATGGAAGCTAAAATTTTAGTTAAGACAGCTTGAGAATATGAAGAAAATTGTAAATACTGTAAATGTTAAGTCATTCTATAAGTAACATAAAAAACATGAATATATCTGTTCCTGTAAGAGATAAAATTTGATGACAACATTCTGAGATCATTTGAAAACATATCAGCATAAGGGTGAACATTATTTTTTCATGAAAATTGAGGAGAATATGACCACTGTACTACATAAAAGATTTGATGATAAATGGCAGCAACTGAAGTAAAGGCATAAAGCTTTCCTGTAAAGATTATTAGAGATGAAAGAACATTGAGTGTTGGGAGTCTATAAGAACTGTAAAAAACTTCTCATTAACATGCTGAAAAGTGGCAGTGTGTGAAGAAGTTAACTGAAAAAACTGGTGAGATTATGTTGTTTTCTCAACAGCTAAAAAAAGAGGTGACAACATATCAGTAGTTAAAGAAATATATGGTGGAGCCCAATTAAAATGTCTTAATAGTTGTTGTAAATGAACTAAGAAGAATTTGGGAGAAAGAGTTAACTTTGGAACATGAAGAATGGAATAAAAATTGGAGTATTCTATATCCTAATTAGTTAATAGGAAGTTGTCATTGAATTTTTTCTGTGGCCACATAGCGGCCAGATTGTAATAGAATGTGTTGTAATTTATTTAAAGTGTGTTCTGTAAGTATGGGCCCAGAAAACAAAATATCATCCATGTAATTATAAACAAGAATATTTGGGAATAGTTGTCAGAAACACCGAAGAGCATTATTCACAAAATGTTGATATAATGTGCATCTACTGAACATACCTTGAGGAAAAACTTACCACTGATATTTATCAGCAGGCTTATGATGATTGAAAACAGAAACTGTGAAGGCAAATTTTTCTCAATCATCAGGAAAGAGAGGAATAGTAAAAATAAAAGTCTGTTTAGTCTATTACATATAAAGAAAAATCTTGAGGAATTAAATTAGGATTAGGCAATCAATCCAGATTTAGGTGGACCTATATGTTGTATATATTTATTAATTTCTCTTAATTCTTGTAATAATCTCCATTTCCCTGATTTCTTGTTTATGATAAAAATGGGTGTATTCTGTGGTCTTTTAGAAGGTTCAATATGTCCCAATTTTAACTGATCTTGAATGAGAGCCTCTGCAGCTGCCACCTTCTCCTTGGACAGTGGCCACTGTTCTCCCCATACAGGAGTGGTGACCTTTCACTTTAATGGCAAGGTGGTCATTTCCACAGACACCCCCATAAATAATGTGACTCCATAGGCATTTGTAACTTGTGTAAGATGTCTTGGCCCCTTATAGGAAATTAAATCACCATAATGCACGTTTGAATGTGAGTAATAACTTGTGAGTTGGAAGGGGTGAAGCACTGCAAACATATAGACCTTTTAGACACCTGCTTATTATTTCCTCCAATGCCCCACACTGGGATGGCCCTCTGAAAGAGTCATGCTTGAGGCCACTTTGAGACAGGTATAACTGTTACATCAGCACTGGTGTCCAATAACCCTGTGATTGACTGCTAATTTTTTAAAAAAGTTAATTTTCATCTATTTTCAGTAATATGTAAACATACTTCTATAATACTGTAATCAAATTCTGTGTTTCCTCTTTCATTTAGGGGTTGTTGGGCAGTAATATAAGGAATGACAAGTAATTGAACTATGGAGGATCCTTTGGGGATAAGTAAAGGCATATGAGACAAACTTGAATGTATACTACACCAGTGTAATCAGAATTGATCACTTCTGGAATTATAGAATTTCCTTCTTTAGCACTGTGAGAGTGGGACAAAATTAAGCCAAAGTTACCTTTGGGTAGAGACCCTTGAGTTTGAGTAAGAATTTTATAAACTTCCCCAGATAGACATATTTGAGCATCCTCAGTAGTAAGCAAATCTAACCCTGTGCTCCCTCCATTAGCATGAAAGGATTTGTGGAAGGAGCTTCTGTTTGAACTGTAAACATCTGTGAAGGAGACATCTGCATCTACAAATGAGAAGGTTCCTCTTTCTTTGGCCTTGGGTCAGGAGATTACCCCTAATTAGTTTTCCTGATGTGTCTGTTTTAGATCTGCATTGATTAGTCCAATGAAATCTCTTATGACAGATTGGATATTTCTTATTGGACTGTTTTTGCAGTCCCCCCTTTTTTAAAATCTTACAGTCCTTTAATAGAGACCAGGTTTTTACAATTGTATCAAAGTTTATCAAAGCCATGTTCACTCCTGGCAACTTGGGTGGGTGCAACCAAACTCTCTGGTCTGGTGAGGGGTGAAGGGGGATTGGAAAATAAAGATACACAAACATGACCTTGAAGATTAAGCTGGGATCAGATGAAGCTCTGCTCTCTGATGGAGAAGCAGCTCTAAAGACTTATGCCAGCAATCTTTATATATGTTTCATTATCAGATTAAAGACTATGCAATTCTTCATATTCAGGAAAGTTTCATAAATTAGGACATCCTATGTAGTTTTTCTGTAGTTGCAATCCATATTTGGAAAGTGCAATGATAGGACTTTTCATAGCTCTCAAGAAAGACCATTGTTGGGCTGGGGAGACAGCTCAGCTGGTAGAGTGCTTGCCTTGTAAGCACAAGGCCCTGAGTTCGATCCCCAGTACCGCAAAAAAAAAAAAAAAAAAAAAGAAAGACCATTGTTAAAATTTACTATAAGACAGGCAGAACCTGGAAAACAGAGCTGGTGAAATAGTGTGGTTGTCTAGCATAATAATTCCTTCCTTTCCTTGAGCTGTGTGCCTGAGATGAAGGTCAGAGCTAATAGGACTCTTGAACAGAGACTGCTCATGCAAGGCATTGCCACAGTAGCTAAGCATCCTGTGACTTTGCACAGAAACATTCCCAGGCTCTTGGCTATTTTCTCACACCTATGATGCTATCAGAGACAATCTCAGTCACTGCTCTCCCATCCTCTGTCACAGCTCTTCACAGGAGGGGTTGGGCCCCATGGTGCCTCTTGTTGCTAGGAATAAAAAAAACATTTGCATTAATTTTTCATGAACAGTTACACCAACTTTGTGTGTCACTACCAATCACAGAGATTGTGGGTGGGTGCAGGGCACTTCCTTGTGTACATGTAGGGGCAAACCCGTATGCTCCAGGTCCAAGAACCAGAGTATTTCCTCACCTTGCCTTACCTGCATGGGTCCCACCTGGCCCACAGCACCTTTTTCTCACCTTTTCCTCAGAGTCACTGGGTCAGGATGGAGCATCACTAGGTCTGGAGGCAGTGGGTTGGTTAATGCGGTATGCCTTTAATCCGTGAGGCATCCGCAAGAGGAAAACTGAGCTGGTGAGTGTGCGCCATGTTGCTGCTTTTTTTCCTTAATCAAAGTCAAGAAAAACCTTTAAAGCTATGACCTCACCCTCTGCTCCTTCAAAGAACGTTGGAGACCCATCCCATTACTCTGATTAATGGTGAATTTATCAGTGTCTGAGTCTCAGTACTGCAGACTTGTGATCTAAGGATGACTGACATTCGGTGAACTCAAATGTCAAGTGCCAGTCACAGCAACCCACGCTTTCAGTTCTCTCTACTGGGCCCTGTCCTCCATGTCCACCAATGCCTTTTTCCCATCCCAAGTGGGTGTTGTGTAATACCTGGAACAAAAGTTTTAGTGTCTGTTTTGCCAGGACACTCTTTCTCCCTCTGTTGACTTCTATTTTGAAAATAGAGAGGTGAGCTCGGAAATAGGGAAGGAGGATCTGCTGATTACAGTTAACCTAAATTTCAATGGACACTTTCTAGTTCATTTATCTACTTTGAAATAATCCTGCTTCATGCATAGGTTTGGTGCTACTAAAATGGTGCCTCATGATTTTTTTTTTTACAGAACAGAAAATGTTTTATCACTGTTCTAAACTATATTACACAAAGAATCTCCTTGTTGTGTCTGCAGGTAGCTCCAAAGTGATGTGATTCCTGAAGAATTTTTGCCAGGTTTTCTTCTAATGGTACCATCAATTTAGTAAAATATAAAGCAGTTTATCATGTCTCAGTTTCTGCAAGCAATGCCTTCATTACCTACTTTGATATTTGTATTACAGTACATTTTTTGATCCATCAAAAATTGTGGCTATCCTTACAAAAGTGTTACAAAATCACTTCTTTGTTGTTTGAGTTTATCACCAGTGAGCTTTCAAAATATTAGATTTTTAAATGTTAATTATATTTGCAGGTATTTAAAGAAACCTGACTTCTATTGATACAGTAAATATATCAGTTTGGTGTGATTTTTCTGTAGGAAGAATCAGGGCTAATCTTTTGAAATAATATGCTCAACTAGAAAGTATAACAGTCTGGATGGTATGGACTGGTGACTATCCATTTCAGACTTTTGTCAGGGAGGAGAAAAGGTAAGAATATCTAAGTGATTTCAAAGTCTAAAAATGCTCTTCAGAACATTTTCTTTTATGAATGTTTATTTTCTAAGTATGGATTATTTTACTTTTAAAAAATGTTACTTGGATATTACATTTAATTAATTTTAATTGAAAAGAGATTCTAAGGAAATTCTTACACAATTGAAAGCTAAAAGGGAAAAGTGATATAATATGTTTCATATTTTGCCTATTGTAAAAAGTAATGAAATTTTACTAAAGAGTTCTTTGATACTAACTTTTGTCTTTCAAATATTTTCTCTTAATACTAAAAGTATATAAATCTTCTGCATAAAACTGAATACAAAGGAAGGCACAGCTGGTTATAGTGTGTATACAAGCACAATTCAGCATATGCAGAATTAAAAAGAAAAAAGGTTCACATGCTTATTAGTTCCACTGAAAACATTAAGAAAATTTCTTCACTGTCAACAGTGTTCAATGTTTAAGAGCTAAGATCATATAAAAACAAAAACATTAAAATTCACTTAATAAAAATGTATTTTCATATATAGTGGAATATATAAAAACAGTTTTTAAAATGCCAACATAAATGTAGACTATCCATGTTATAAAAAGTGCAAACCAAATGAACAGAGAGTTTCACAGTATCCTTCTTTTGACACAGGAAAACTAGACTAGGGGGACAAACTTGATCAGTTAATAAGACTGTAATTTCAGTCAGACTTCATTAGAATTTCTGAGAGCTCAAATTAAGCAGTACTGAAGAATCAGCTCTGTCCAGATGCGGTTGGCACTAACTTGTGTCTGTTAAGCAGTGTGGGGAACTGAAGGTGCCAAGAAAGTTAAAATAATTATTATAAATTCCCTGGGAAAAATGGTGTTCCTTACATTCCCAAAGAGATCACAGTCATTTGGTTGTCTCATGACCCTTGGGATGGATCAATTGCCAATCCATTTTATAGAATGATTTGCAGATAACAATTGCAAAATTACCTAAAGCAAAGAATAAAGCCCATAAAATATACTTTATTGTTCTATATGACAAGCTAGTAGAAAAATGTACATATTTTAGATGTCACTTAAGTATAATCAAATAATGGTTTTAAAAGGTTCTAGGCTATCTGGGAATGCTGATCTACTTTAAAAATTGAGGGAAAACAAATTAATCAGACTCTTTGTAAATCTATAATTTCTAATACTATATTTTGGGATTTATCATCAGTTTCCAGAGAACTACAAAAATGTTTCTAAGTAAACTAAAAATGATGATTGGGCTGTGGAGATAGCTCAGTTGGTAGAGTGCCTGCCTCACAAGCACAAGGCCCTGGGTTCAATTCCCAGCACTGCAAAAAAAAAAAAAAAAAAAAAAAAAAAAAAAACAAATGAGGATTGTTTATCTTGAAGTATATAGATGAAGTATCTCTATTATAGTTGAAAATGTCTTTTTACAATATTTTTTATTTGTTCTATTTAGTTATACATGATAGGAGAATGCATGTATTTTCATTGTGCACAGTTTATTTTTTTTGTTTTATTCATCAGTGGACCTTTATTTGTTTATACGTGGTGCTGAGACTTGAACCCAGTGCCCCATACATGCTGTACAAGACCTCTACAACTGAGCTCTAAACCCCAGCTCCTGAAAAATATTTTTATTGATAAATAATATCAAACTTATTAGAAAGATGACTCATAAGAAAAAACTTAGTGTACAATTAATTTCTGTATTGCTAGCAACTAAGAAGATAAATAGCAAGATAAAATGGTATATGTTTTAGTGACAAGTGTCAGGTCTGAAGCAAATCCATCATCTGTGCTCCCAACAGAACAAGCTGAAGTAAAGTCCTCCTGTTAATACCTGACTGTCTGCACCTAGATGTTTTATTGTCTAGGATCATATATATCAAAATGATTTCCTATACTGTCTTGTAGCTTAATTCCTATTTAGTCCAGAGTAAGTTTAAATATTAAACTTCATCACTAAATATCAAACTACAAAGTCTGGCACCTGTTAGAAGTACAATAAATATCTGTAAAACAAGTAAATATATTTTTGCACTTTTCAGACTATTTCAGCAAATTATTTACATCTGTGCTTTCTTCCTTATTAAGGGCTGTCATTTCAGTTGGTATCTAGGGGCTACAAATGAGCAGTTAAAGTTCTGATTACATAAAAGTCACAACTAGTAAGTAGCAACACCTAATTTTAAGCTCTGACTAAAATTTATCTGTACTAAATTGTCCAACTTCTTATTTTGGAAGGGATTATGGGTTGTCTTAATTACTGGTTCAATTTATGCAGTGTTTTTTTTTTGTATATTACAGGTTCTTTTTCTTTCATGGTGCTTTAAAATTATAATTTTTTCTAAAATGTTATCTACCTCAACTGTGTTTTCATATTCTTCACCTATAATTTATAGTCTATTATTTATGCTCCTAACTAGTATTCCCATTGACTTGGAGTGAAGATTGAAGGAGAGTAGGCCTTGAATTTTCATTGTGAGGGGTTTTTTAAATGTTATATTTCAGGTTTTTGTCCATTTTGTTGATATTTTCAATGGAATATCCTTTCTGGGGCTAGGGTTGTGGCTCAGTGGTAAAGAACTTGCCTAGCATATGTGAGGCACTGGGTTTGATTCTCAGCACCACATATAAATAAATGAATAAAATAAAGGTCCAGCAACATCTAAAAAGTATTTTAAAAAATGAATCCCCTTTGTTCTTTTTAGTCTCCTCTGTTGTTTTAAAGAGATCACTGACTTCTGCCCCTAACTCTTTATTTGGGTACATTCAGTTGTCACAGTTTTCAATTAGCCTGGCTTTACTGGCATGTTTCTTAGTCCTTTTTATGGACTCTTTACTACAGTCCCACATTTTTCCTTCACATAATGAATATTTGATAGAAAAAGGAGTAATAAAAGTACAAATTATATTGAATATAAGACATCCAAAACATGGTCCAGAAAGTAGCTAATGTTGGGGACATGTCTGGCAGAAGTTCCAAGCAAAGATGGAACTCAGTGCTCCAGGTTAGAATGCATTTGTTTCTGGAATTCATTCGCTCCCATTTTCTGTCCTTCAGCATCTAATCTATAGTGTATGAATGGTCAAATCAATGCTGTAGCATCACAAGGATGTTTGGGGTGGCTGGCCTGAGATAACCTGGGGCAACTTTAAGAAACCAATAGGAAAATGTGCTTGATAGAAAGGCAGATTAGTTACTGACTGAGGGCAGTGTGTTGTGTGAGTGAGTTGGGGACAGGAGGCAGTGGAGGGGATTACAGTTCTTTTTACATTGCAGCACAGGTCAGGCTTCTGTCCTCGGCCTACTTTTCCCCATAGTCATACATCGACCTGACAACCATTTCCACTTTCAGCATCTCCAGTCAGTGCTTTTCCAAGAGAGTTGCTCTTCTCTGGTGCTGTAAGTCAGTGAGAGTAGTGGTTGGGATTGCAAATTAAATTTTAATCAGGCTCTGACACTTACTAGTGTGTGATCTTGGGTAAACTGGGCAATATCTTTGTGCCTTTGTTTCCTCAACTTTATAATAGCACTACTGGTATCATTAAATAAATCATGATGAGTGGCCCAGACTGGCACACAGAAGGCCTTCAATTCACATTAGCTAGTGTTACTAAAATATTGCCAGTCTCATAGTCAGTTTGCCTCTTCCACATTTTCACTGCTTGCTTATTCCTCAAACTAAACTCAAGTTCTTCTCAATCTTGCCTCTGAAATGTCTTCAAAATTGATTCCTATGTCCACTTTACCTTCATTATTTGAAGTAGTATAATAATTTTCTCCTATCTTCCTGTCCTTTTACTTTCTATTGATGTCTTCCTTCACATGGATATCACTCTTGAAGGTATAACATCATATAAAGGTGGACCTCTTCAAGGCCCACACCTCCTTTTCAGATTCACCTATCATGAGGTCTCTTCCTGAATATTCTTTCCTTATCCAAACTAGGCAGATCTATTAAATTCTAAAATATGCTTTGCTCTCTATCAAAATCCTGTCCTTTCTATCAACTCTGCTCAGGTGACACTTCTTCCTCAGAATCTGTCTAGTCCCTAGATGCAAAGAACCACTCAGTCTCTGTGTACTTTATTTCTGTTAATACACATGTTGTATATCTCTAACAGTCCCTGCTTCAGAGCATTATGGATATTTGCTGGCTTAGATTTGTCAAACTAAAACTTTTAGCACGCAGGCTCAAATGCAAATTTAAACTAGTTCCACCGACTTTCAACATGTATCTGTACCTACTGCATGCATTTCAAATTTGATAAAAACCTATTTAAAAAGTTGAAATGGTACAGACATGTAAGCTCAAAATGCCATATTATCCAATTGAAAAAAAATTTCCCTTTATTTGTAAATCTGTATCCTTGACATTCAACACTTAGCACAGAGTCTTTGGGATTTATCTCTTTATAAAATATATCTTAGTTCAAAATCCTATCTCTTCCAGAAGGTCTAGTGCCTTTTCTCCTTATTGGAATTACTTAATATCTGCTATAACCTGCTACAATGATTGTAGATGAATGTATTAATATACATGAATGGTCATGTGTAGAAATTTCTCAGCTCTGTCAGTTGTCCCACTCAGGTTTAGAGTCTGCCTTTACAAAGATCACAAGAGGAAACCTATCAACATTAATTAAAATTTGTTGTACACCAAGTCTAATTTGTTTCATTTTCCAGTACATTAATAGCATATGTGGAAGAGGTTTGTTATTTTGAAAGAGATTACTTTTATAAGTTTAGTGGGGACATAATCATAATCTGAATAGTGAAAAATCCATCAGTTGCAATGTCTCAATTCAGAAAATCTTCCTCATATCATGTTTTTTTGTTTATCATTTTAAAAATTGCTCTGTTCAACTCTCCTTTTCATTGGAAGAATAATAATATTTTGAAAGGTGCAAAAGTGTTTTCCCTTAGTTACATGATCCAACCAAAAAAAGAGTGGCCAAGGTCATATAACCCATCAGCCATCCAGACTGGGTTATATTTTTTTGGGGCGGGGGCTGCCTTTTGAATGTCACCAAGAGAAAATCCAGGACTATTTGGTAAAACTGCAATTGAAACTCTCAAACAAGTAGTTTTTAAATGCAGTAACAAAACCTGGTTCAGTGAAATAGGGTTAAAATTCTAGTAACTCAGGACTGGGACAAGAGGATCACAAGTTCAAGGTCAGCCTTAGCAACTTAACAAACTGTCTCAAAATAAAAAAGGGCTAAGAATGCAGTTCAATGGTAGATAACCCCAATCACCAATATCACCCTTCACCACACAGTGCAATTTATTCTGCAGATTTCTAAATGTAAACTTGGAACCACTGGCCTTCAGTGGTTAACAAAGTATCACCCCTGAACCAAGGACATTTTAAGCACTGGAATGAAATGTTTATGTCAGACCCTATCAAACACCTAAGGACTCAGCAATCTATTTTAATACAAAATCCAGATTAACGGATCCTAATTTTCAGAACCCCTAAGTACATACTTCTCAACTCCCAGAGATCCTGATAATGTGTAGAACAACTGTGGACATGAACAATACTTATTGTTGGGAATACTGGATGAGGAAATTAGCATAATTCCAGTCATTCCCCAAACATTTTCTAGGAGTTCACCAAGCCATATTTCAATTGTGGGCAGTATACCCAATAAGGAGTGAAATGAGAGGCCATTCATTGTTTACAAATACTTGCTGAATTCCACAGAAGCTCTTGGTCCTGTCCCCAGGAGCTCACTGTGGCCACATGAGACTTTTCTGCTCTACTCATTCCCAGAGTTTTTCTGTTCTAACCTTGAGCCTTTCAGACAATGAGGCCTTTTTATCACCATTTTCCAATAAGAACCTAAATCTCATTGTGTACATTGTAATTTTGGCACAGAGATTGTACTTGGTATGTATAATTTTAACAAAAGAGTAGGATGCCAAAGCTAAAGATTTTTAAAGTAGTAGATTTGCTTATTGCTAATTTTACTTAAATTACTAGTTTTGCTTCTCTGCTGAAGTTAAAAAGGTTAAAAATCAATGTCTTGCTGTGTGTGACTAAAGCTTGATTTTATGTGATAGGAAAAAGAGCCAGGGGAAAGAAAGAAACCCAATTTTTCCTGGGACATAGTCACATCATAATAGCCTACCACAATTCCAGTAGTAAGCCAGAGAAGTGAAATAGCAATTAGAATCTCTTTAGGCTATCATTTTCCAATAAGGCCCTAAATCTCATTGTGTACATCTTACTTCTGGCACAGAGATGGTACTTGGCTTGTATAATTTTGACAAGCAAACTGTCAACTCAAAAGGTAAACAAACTTGATTTTTTTAACCCTTATCTTTTATTGACATCTCTTTATGAATTCTTTGGTATCTTTTTATTTAGATGGTTCTTGATAATTGCTGACATCATCTGTACTCAAGTCAACAAGCTAGATGCTGGGAGACACCTTGGGGAACATGATACAGTTCCAGTCTTGAGGGTCCACAGTCTACTGAGGTTTGCCAGATCAACAGACAAATTACTAAGTGCTAAATGGCATGGGAGTCAAAGAACTGCAAACAATTTGACATGAACCACACTGGGGACACAGGATAAAGTGTGGATAAAACAACTCTAGAGTTCGGTAGGGAAAGTTTGCACTGTGTCTAATCCTTCTTCATTCCTGCTCCTAGGATATGTCCTGCTTATAATCACATATCCAAACACTAATTATGTTGGTGAGATAAATAACCATGTTTTGGCATCAAAGAAAAAAATGTAAATACCAATATTTACATTATGGAAAGTGATACTGCTGCAATATTCTAGCATGTAAGTGAATAATATATAATGCTCCCCTAATCCAGAGAGTTCAGCAATATAAAGCAATTAAGTCTTCATTTTTTTTACTTTATTTTTTTATCTTTATAGACTGCATTTTAATTCATTATACAGAAATGGTGCACAAAATTTCCTTTCTATGGTTTTTCACAATGCAGATTCTTACTATTCATGTAATTATACATGTACATAGGGTAATGATGTCTTTTCATTCCACCATCTTTCAAACCACTGCCCCCTCCACTGTCTCTTTTTCCTCTTTGTAATATAATGTTCCTCCATTCTTCTCTCACTCCCCACCACTGTTATGTATCATCATCCACTTATCAGAGAAAACATTCAGTCTTTGTTTTTTGGGAATTGGCTTATTTCACTTAGCATGATATTCTCCAATTCCATTCATTTATCTGCAAATGCCATAATATTATTCTTTATGACTGAATAATATCCCATTGTGTATATATACCACAGTTTCTTTATCCGTTCATCTTTGAAGGGCATCTAGGTTGGTTCCACAATCTAGTTATTGTGAATTGAACTGCTATAAACATTGATGTGGATACATTGCTATAGTATACTAATGTGAATTCCTTTGGGTATAAACTGAGATGTAGGATAGCTGGGTCAAAAGATGGGTCCATTCCAAGTTTTCTGAGGAATCTCTATACTGCTTTCCAAAGGGGCTGCAATAATTTGCAACTGCACCAGCAATGTATGAATGTACTCTTTTCCCCACATTCACACTAACATCTATTATTGTTTATGTTCTTGAAAATAGTCATTCTATTTGGAGTAAGATGAAATGTTACAGTTGTTTTAATTTGCATTTCTCTAATTACTAGAGATGTTGAATACTTTTTCATGTTTTTATTAGTCACCTTTATCTCTTATTCTGTAAAGAGTCTGTCCAGTTTCTTGGCCCATATATTGATTGGATTTTTTGTACTTTTGGTGTTAAGTATTGTAAGCTCTTTATAAATTTTGGAGATTAGTGGTCTATCTGAAGTGCATTTGAAAAAGATTTTCTTCTACTTTGTAGGCTCTCTTTTCACATTATTGATTATATCCTTTGCTGAGAACAAGTTTTTTTAGTTTGAATTCATCCCATTTATTGATTCTTGCTTTGATTTGTTGTGCTTTGTCAGTCATGTTAAGGAAGTCTGATCCTAAGCTAACATGATGAAGATTTGGGCCTACTTCTTCTTCTATTAGGTGCAGGGTTACTGGTCTAATGCCTAAGTTTTAGACAATTTTGAGTTGAGATTTATGCAGGGTGAGAGGTAGATGTTTAATTTCATTTTATTGCATATGGATTTCCAGTTTTCCAAGCACCATTTTTTGAACATGCTATTTTTATCCATTGTTTGTTATTGGCCACTTGTATAGTATGAAGTAAGTGTATTTTGGTGGGTTTATCTCTGTGTCTTCTATACCATTGGTCTGCCTGTTTATTTTGGTGCCAATACTATGCCATTTTTGTTACTATTGGTCTGTACTATAGTATAAGATCTGGTATTGTGATAACTCCTGTTTCACTCTTTGTGCTCAAAATTGTTTTAGTTATTCTGGGTCATTTATGCTTCCAGATATATTTCATGGTTGCTTTCTCTATTTCCATGAGGAATATCATTGGGAATTTAATTGTAATTGCATTTAATCCATTTAGCACCTTTGTTACTATGGTCATTTTGACAATATTAATTCTGCCTATCCAAGAACATGGATATCTTTCCATCTTCTAAGGTTTTCTTTTTTTTTTTGTTAAAACTTCTCAAATTTCTTTTTATTTTTTTACATTTACATAGGGTAATGATGTTTATTTTATTTTTCCCCAGAGAACACCTCAAGTGTTTTAAAAATCCTGGAATAATATGAATAAATAGCTTAGGACTATGTTTAAGAAATGAAATCTGAATGATTTTTTAAAAATAGTTTTATCATAGGTTAAATTGGAAAATGTGTTTACTGCACTCTACAATGTTTGCATTCCTCTTTAGTATTTGTAACTACTTATCACTTTTAACCCAGACTTACTGAAAACACTGTGCCTAAAAAAACCTTTTAATGTGAAAGCAAATGCCCAAGACAGATATGCTGAAAGGACATTTCCTCCAGATAAAATTTGATCTAACACCTGAGTACTATAGAAGTCATCTTTTGATTTTAACAGTGTAAAACACCCTTGGAACCAAGTTTTTAATGTATCAACCTTGGGCGTAGATCTATCCAAACTATAGCACCTACATTACCTAATCTCTATCCTTTTCACAAAGTCATCATTGTTTCTCAATGAACTCATATTTACTGAGATTACACTATTTAATCTATTTACACTATTTACACTACTTAATTACACTATTTACAGGGCACTCTTGTTAGTACTCTGCTCATGAAGAGCATCATTGAGGTAAAAGATTTTACTGGGAAAAATTTCAATCCAAAGGAAAGTCAAACTGGGTATAGTGGTGCATGCTGTAATCCCAGAAACTCAGGAGACTGAGATGGTAGGAATACAAGTTAGACAAAAGTGACATCAACTTAGTGACATTCTGTCTCAATATAAACAAAAACTAAAAGAACTGGAGATGCAACTCAGTGGTAAAGGCCTCTTGAGGTTCATACCCTGTACTGAGAAATAAATAAAAACAATTCCTATTACCAAAAAGAGGCCAAAATAAAATAAAAACATAAAGCTATCACCCCCAGGGTTAAGAAAAAAGTAAATGCCTTAGAATATAAAAATCCATAAGATGAGTAAACATGCCCTACTTTTAAACAAAAACCAAATTTTTACTGTTATTCTAAGATACTCAATTTTGGGCAAATTGATCATATATAATATTTGCATTCATATATGCTTTTCATGCAAAACACACAAACAAAGCATTCATGTTAAGTTTCATAAACTTTCCCAAGGAAATGAAAGAGTGAAAACAGTCTTGCTCATAATACATGAATAATCAATTGCTTCTATCATAATCCAAGAAGCAATTAAGATCTTAAGAACTAATGTAGATCAGATATTTATATTTATACAAATGGCTAATTACAGAAATGTTTTAAATACATAAAAGAGCGAATAGTACAATATACCTCTAACCTAGATTTGACATCTGCTACTTATGCTAATTTAATTTTTTTATGTTCCTACCAACTTACCAGCCAAGCTCCAATTTATTTACTTTTGGGTTAGTTCATGAGGAAACATATTGAATATAACAAATATTAACTGTGCAGTTTTGACAAATATACCTATAAAAAGTTACAGCTTTTAAGCATAGAATATTTACAATATCCCAAGAAAGATTCTTCTTTTTTTATTATTGTAAACAAATGGGATACATGTTGTTTCTGTTTGTACATGGCGTAAAGGCATACCATTTGTGTAATCATAAATTTACATAGGGTAATGTTGTTTGATTCATTCTGTTATTTTTCCCCTTCCCCCCACCCCTCCCACCCCTCTTTTCCCTCTATAAAGTCCTTCCTTCCTCCATTCTTGCTCCCTTCCCTAACCCTAACTCTAACCCTAACACTAACCCCTCCCACTCCCCATTATGTGTCATCATCCACTTATTAGTGATATCATTCATCCTTTGGTTTTTTGAGATTGGCTTATCTCACTTAGCATGATATTCTCCAGTTTCATCCATTTGCCTGCAAATGCCATAATTTTATCATTCTTCATGGCTGAGTAATATTCCATTGTATATATATACCATATTTTCTTTATCCATTCATCAATTGAAGGGCGTCTAGGTTGGTTCCACAATCTGGCTATTGTGAACTGAGCAGCTATGAACATTGATGTGGCTGTATCTCTGTAATAAGTTGATTTTAAATACTTTGGTTATAGGCCAAGGAGTGGGATAGCTGGGTCAACTGGTGGTTCCATTCCAAGTTTTCTAAGGAGTCTCCACACTGCCTTCCAGAGTGACTGCACTAATTTGCAGCCCCACCAGCATAGTATGAGTGTACCTTTCTCCCCACATCCTCGCCAACACCTGTTGTTGCTTGTATTCTTGATAATCGCCATTCTAATTGGGGTGAGATGGAATCTTAGGGTGGTTTTGATTTGCATTTCTCTTATTACTAGAGATGTTGAACATTTTTCCATATGTTTGTTGATTGCTTGTAGATCTTCTTCTGTGAAGTGTCTATTCATTTCCTTAGCCCATTTGTCGATTGGGTTATTCGCATTCTTGGTGTAGAGTTTTTTGAGTTCTTTATAGATTCTGGAGGTTAGTGCTCTATCTGAAGTATGATTGGAAAAGATTTTCTCCCACCCTGTAGGCTGTTTCTTCACATTGCTGATAGTTTCCTTTGCTGAGAGAAAGCTTTTTAGTTTGAATCTATCCCAGTTATTAATTCTTGCTTTTATTTCTTGTGCTATGGGAGTCCTGTTGAGGAAGTCTGGCCGTAAGCCGACATGTTGAAGACTTGGACCTACTTTTTCTTCTATAAGATGCAAGGTCTCTGGTCTGATTCTGAGATCCTTAATCCATTTCGAGTTTAGTTTCATGCATGGTGAGAGATATGGGTTTAGTTTCATTCTGTTGCATATGGATTTCCAATTCTCCCAGCACCATTTGTTGAAGAGGCTATCTTTTCTCCATTGCATATTTTTGGCCCCTTTGTCTAGTATGAGAAAATTGTATTTATTTGGGTTGTATCCATGTCTGCTATTCTGTACCATTGATCCACCTTTCTATTTTGGTACCAATACCATGCCGTTTTTGTTACTATTGTTTGTAGTAGAGTTGAAGATCTGGTATTGCGATACCCCCTGCTTCACTCTTTCTGCCAAGGATTGCTTTAGCTATTCTGGATTTTTAATTCTTCCAGATGAATTTCATAATTGCTTGCTCTATTTCTGTAAGGTACATCATTGGGATTTTCATTGGAATTGCATTGAATCTGTATAGCACTTTTGGTAGTATGGCCATTTTGACAATATTAATTCTTCCTATCCAAGAACATGGGAGATCTTTCCATCTTCTAAAGTTTTCTTTAATTTCTTTCTTTAGTGTTCTGTAGTTCTCATTGTCGAGGTCTTTCACCTCTTTTTTGAGATTGATTCCCAAGTATTTTATTTTTTTTGAAGCTATTGTGAATGGGGTAGTTTTCCTAATTTTCTTTCTGAGGATTCATCGCTTATGTATAAAAATGCCTTAGACTTATGTGCATTGATCTTATATCCTGCTACTTTACTGAATTCACTAATGAGATCTAAAAGTTTTCTGGTGGAGTTTCCTGGTTCCTCTATGTATACAATCATATCATCAGCAAATAGGGATAGTTTGAGTTCTTCTTTTCCTATTCATATCCCTTTAATTTCTTTGGTCTGTCTAATTGCTCTGGCTAGAGTTTCAAGGACGATATTGAAAGAAGTGGTGAAAGAGGGCATCCCTGCCTTGTTCCAGTTTTTAGGGGGAATGCTTTCAGTTTTTCACCATTTAGAATGATATTACCCATGGGCTTAGCATAGATGGCCTTTACAATGTTAAGGAATGTTCCCACTATCCCTATTTTTTCTAGTGTTTTGAGCATGAAGGGGTGCTGTATTTTATCAAATGCTTTTCCAAGAAAGATTCTTGTGGATATTTCCAGTCAACATTTTCCTGCCTCAGATGAAAGTTATGATTATGAGTTTTTAAACCTTGGGTTCATTGTGCCTGTAATCACACAATACACATGAGTTTAGGTCCAGCTGTTTCAGAACACAATGCTTATGAGTTTCCACCAGAGTATGTGTTTCAGTAATATGCTCCTTTGTATTGTTGAACAATATTGTGTAGAAGCATGACAATTTGTTCATCCACTTCAGTAATAAAAAACATTTGGGCTATTTTCTGTTTTGCACTATTAGGACTACAAGGTCTGTGCACATTTTTGAACAAATACCTGTGGTGCTCAGTTTACTTTCTTTCCAATATTTAAATGTGGTAGATTTTGATTTTTACTATTTGTTCTAAAGATTATAATATGCCTCTTAACATATTGCAGTTTGCATAGATACTATACCATAAATTTTATAACAAATATATAAAAATCTTAGACTTTTTCTTCTATCTTCTTGTTCAAGAATTGGTTTGTATTTGTGCATTATAAGATCTGCAATACAGTGTTATAATTTTTGCTTAAAATAATTATAGATTTTTTCAAAAAAATTGAAAGAAATTTTATTAATGAATGTTTAAAAGGACTCACAGTTAAACTATACAATGTAATGTTTACATCTGTTCCACCTATAAGTCTCGTTTTCTTCAGTGAATATTGCCTACAATATTTGTTAGTATAATTATGTGTAATATGATTATATATACTGTATGTATTAATTTAGAAAATTCTGTAGCATTTTTACCTACAGGCAAGTTTAAACAGCAACTTTTATGGGGCTATGATTGTAATTAAATGATGCAGTACTTCTTTGGCATGTGTAAAACCCTGTGTTTGATTATTGGAAGCATAAAATCAAATGAAATAGTTTCCAGTAAAGTCATGACAATGTACAGACATTCCTACAGATATATGGTGAATTCACTCTAAATTATCTTCATGGAAAACTACAGGATTCAATGGGTTGCTCTTTCTGCCATATGCAATAGAAACTTTGTTCTTTAAAATGTGAAATATTCTATTGGAATTTTTCTTACTAATAATTCTTGTTAATTTCTAATATCATTAAGTACATGCAATCAATCAGGTCCTATCAGATATCTTAGTGACCCAGTGAACCTTATAACCTCAGGTATAATATTTATTTGAAGCTTCATTAAGAGTTCAAAAGAATACAATTTAAAAATAGATCAAGGGAAGAAAATTTGAAGTATAGAAATAAATGACATGCCTGAGTACAATTTATTTTTGAAAGAGTTGTCAAGATAATTTAATAGAGAAAGGACAGTCTTCCACAAATAAGCTTAAGGTGAATAGTTACTTACATGCAAAGGATTGAGATTTATATACAATAAACTCAAAATAAAACATTTAAATTTTTTTTTATTTTATCCATTTATATATGGTGTCATTTTACTAGCTAAAACTAAATTTAAAGAAAGCCAAATTAAATATTCATAAATTCATATTTGGTAATGGAGTCTTAGGCTACAAGAATAAATGCAAGACAAGTGTTTAATCTTTACTAAAATAAATGCTCTGTGCAAAATAGAACATTGCCATGGAAGTAAGTAGATAATTTTTACAGTTTTACTGTGTTTGAAGAGTTGTCTCAACAAATTTTTAGCCTGAGCTGAAGACCAGTCATTTTTTTCTTTTTGAGAAGATGATTAGAGCTAGACACACAACACTTCTGTTTTAGGCTTTCACACTAGAGTACCTCTGTGCATCCTCCATATTCACCCAAGCACCAGAGACCATACCATTAAGGACAACTTGCACGTTCCAGAGCCCCCAATTTTTTTAACCTATTCAATCATTGTGGCTCCATGAACTTTTGTTGACCTGATACAAACTGAAAGATATAAAGTGCCTCCCAGGAATCTAGAGTGTGATAACTATGGCCTGGATAAGCCCTGTGGGCTCCTGTGTGTCAGCACATTTTTCTCTTCAGAGCTATAAGTAACAGATTGTTAGACCTCCTATCTACCTAAATGTTGTATTGTGTGCTGTAAACAATGAAATGTTAAAATATACAAAAATAAAATCTAAACTGTGAATAAAACAGGAAACAATATCAAGCTATGAAAAGCTGAATATTCCATACACTTTTGCGAGAATGTAAAATGGTGCAATGGTGCTGTGGAAAGCATCTCCTTGTATTCTAAGTAATAAACACACAAATGACAGCAAAATAACATTGAATCACATAATTAACCAGAATTTTTCCCAGACATATACAAAAATAACTGAAATCATAGTTAGAAAACAATTTGTATATGAATATTTATAGTTAAATTATTCAAAATAAACAATGGTGAAAACAACCCATATATCTAACAGCAGATTAACTGGTAACTGCCAGACCTGGTGGTGCAGCCTAGAATCCCAGAAGTTCTAGAGGGTAGGCAGGGGAATCTCAAGTTTGAGCAAGTTTATGGAGTCCCTGCTTCAAACAAATAAGCACGAAGATCTGGAGATGTTGCTCAGTGGCAGAGTATACGTGGATTCATCCACAGTACTGCAAAGTTATAATAATAACCATGACAGATAACTACAATTTGATATGTCCACACAATGGAATTGTATTCATCAATAGATTAATTAGAATACTAAAATACCTAATATAAATGGCCTTGAAAGCATTAAGTTCAAGGAAAGAAATTAGAGGAACTTGCCACATAGTGCATAGGTCAAATTATTTTAAATTTTAAGACAAAGCAATTGTATTGAAAAAAACTGCATCTTAATTATTCCAGGTCCTGAGGAGAGGAGAAATAGGGAATGGCTGTTGGAAGCACTGGTTGTTTTACATATAAAAAAGTTGGGTTCAATTTTATAACTACATAATTGTAATTGTTTTTTAACATTGTAAATCACTAAATGATAACAAATTATAACCTTAAAATGGTTATAATGGTCAATTTTATTTTTCATTAATTTTTTAATTATTTTACAGACTGCATTTTGATTCATTGTACACAAACATGGTACAAACTTTAATTTCTATGGTTGTACACAATGTAGATTTAAATCATTTATGTAATCATAAACATACATAGGGTAATGCTGTCTGTTTCATTCTATTATCTTTCCATTCCCCACTCCCTCCCACCCCACTTTCCTCTACCCATCCAAAGTTTCTTCATTCTTCTCTTCCCCCTGCCATCTCCCCTCATTATATATCATCATCCACTTATCAGAGAAAATATTCAGTCTTTGGTTTTTTGAGCTTGGCCTATTTCACTTAGCATGATATTTTCCAACTTCATTCATTTACCAGCAAATGCCATAATTTTATTCTTCTTTATCACCAAGTAATATTCCATTATGTATATATATCACAATTTCTTTAAGCATCCATCAACTGAAGAGCATCTTGGTTGGTTCCACAATCTAGTTATTGTTAATTGAACTGCTATGAACATTTATGTGACTGCATCACGATAGTATTCTGATTTTAAATTATTCGGGCATAAACAAAGGACTGGGATAGCTGGGTCAACTGGTGGGTCTATTCCAAGTTTTCTGAGGCACCTCCATACTGCTTTCCAGAGTGGTTGCACCAGTTTGCAACTCCACCACCAATGTATGAGTTTGCATTTTCCCCCACATCCATGCTAACATTTATTGCTTCTGTTCTTGATAATAGCCATTCTAATTGGAGTTAGATGAAATCTTAGGGTGGTTTTAACTTGCATTTCTCTAATTACCAGGAATGATGAGTGCTTTCTCATATATTTATTGATCACCTTTATATCTTCTGTGAAATATGTGCCCATTTCCTTAGCCCATTATTGATTGGGTTCTTTGTATTTTAGGTGTAAAGTTTTTTTAAGTTTTTTATAAGCTTTGGAGATTAGTGCTCTGTCTAAAGTGTGTGTGGAAAAGGTTCTCCCCCACTCTGTAGGCTCTCTTTTTACATTATTGATTGTTTCCTTTGCTGGGAAAAAGCTTTATAGTTTGAATCTATCCCATTTATTGATTCTCATTTTTATTTCTTGCGTTATGGGGGTCTTGTTAAGGAAGTCTGATCCTAAGCCAAGGTGATGGAGATTTGGCCTACTTTTTCTTCTATTTGGTGAAGGGTCTTGGGCCTGATTCCTCAATTTAATTTTATGCATATTTTACCACAATGAAAAAGACATGTTTGTACAGTAGGCACAGATGAGTCAAATAAACTGCCAAAAAAAAGGGCAAACAAAAATGCAAATGATATTTTTTGTAATAAATAATCTTTTTTTCATAATTGGAACTGTTTGCATTTATATGCCATGGTTGTATATATTTGATCATCAGTGAAGTGTTATTCTTTTTTCTTTTTATGACTGATTTATATTTGTATCAGAGAAAAAGTTTGAATGAATATTGGATATCTGTCAAGTGCTCCTTATACTTACATAACTAAATATAATTAAAACTATATTTTGATACATTCACATTGATATTTATATTAGCATAATGCACAGTAGCCAAATTATGGAAGCAGTTCAGATTTTCAACAATAGATGAATGAATTAAGAAAATGTCATGCACACTCACACACACAGAAACACACACAGAGGAGATTTATTTTGCCTTAAAGATTTAATTTATGACATTTTCTAGTAAATGGTTGGAAATGGAGAACACATGCAAAGTGAAATAAATCAGACTCAGAAAATCAAGGGTCAAATGTTTTCACTCATGTGTGGCAGGTAGAGCAAAACAACGGTGAAGTGGGGAATTAGATTTCATAAAGATATAAGGAAGGTTAGAAGGAGGTTGAGAAAGAGGGAGAAGGGACAGGAAAAGAGATGAAATGTGGAATAAATTTAGCAAAATAATGTTATGTGCATATGTAAACATAACAACATAGATTACACCTTCAGGTATATGTAGAAAGCACCTATTAAAAATAAATAAATGAGTGAAAGGAAGATTAGTAGAGGAAGAAGAATATTGTGAGGGATGATGGAAGGGGAAAAGAAGGCAATGAGAATTAAGAGAGAGAAATCAAATTGAACCATCTTTGATTTTGCCAAAATAAACCCAATTATTTTGTATAACTATACTGCTCTAATTTTAAAAATCTATTCCTTTTTAATTATTTTTTTTTGGTGAGAATTAACCCTGGTTTCTTGCACACAAGGCAACTTCTCTACCACTGAGTCACATCCCCAGCACAAATGTATGTTCCTAATCTTGATTATTTCTTCTTGGAAGATCATCTAATGTCACTCTTTCTCATATTTACTGTTTTATTGTTTCATACCATGCATTATTGTTAAATGATCTTTTCTCAAGTAATATTCTATCATCTTTCTATTGTTTTATTAATTATTTCAAATACACATACTAAGAATTCCAAGTTATCTACAAAAACCTTGTACTGTTTTACATGTCTTGAACAATTGCTTGTGTATCTAACCCAAAATCAAACTATTCAGTTCTCTGGTGTCGCGCTCCCTGCCCGCAGAGAGACACGACACCTGGTTCTTTTCGGCCCTTTTATTGCGCGCACCCCCATCCTCTCAGTTCTTCCTTTGTTCCTCTCTTTGAGGAACTTACACTCCAATATATACAGTACTTGTAACCAATCAGCATTTTCGCACGAGGGGAGAGCATTAACAGATACAGGCAGCGAAGGCAGGCATATAGTGGACCTGTACTGTCCATCAGGGAGCTTAGCCAATCCCTGGAACTTCCTCAAAATAATGTCAGTTGTTTGTGCAAAAGTTAACTGCTCTGGCTCACTGCCAGGCGCCATCTTAGCCTTGCCACACCTAGGGCCAGGGGTCCGGCCGAAACCCCGACAGTTCCCCCTTTTCTCTTTTAAAAAGAAAAGGAAAGCTCGGGACCGTGCCTGTCTTAGGCGGAGTGGTCAACCACCGTCCTTACCCGTCATCGGATAACTGCAGAGCATGCTACAGCTCCTGTCTTAGGTCGGTATGGTGGTCACCTCCTTCCTCACCCGTCTGGCCAGCGATCCAGCATCATGAGCCATACTTGTGGGGAACTGCCGGCCTCTAGGGCAGCCATGGCCTGATGGAAAATGATACGATCTCTAGCTTGATCTCGGCGCATGTGCATGATAAAGCATGTGAGGAAGACAACAGCAACAACCATGAACATACAAAAGGCTTCCATACCTGCCCATTGTTTTACAAAACTGAAAGAAGAGGATAGCCAACTTAGCACTTCGGACATAGGGGCTACATTAACTCTAGTAGCATAGAGACTAACAATTTGAGATCTAAGAATAGCAGTAAGATTATCAAATTCATAAGACCAGTTGGAACGTAGCTGAACAGACAAGATTCTAGACAAATTTGCTGCATAGCTGAAGTTATGATAAGCTATGGGTGTAACACAAAGTCCTCTTAGGTGATAAATGCATCCTACGCTTAACAGTTCCTGTAAAATGTCCATTTGTTCCTGGAGTAAGTCCACTCTCTGGTTCACCAAGAGAATTCCCGCTTTCATGTGTTGATCTACTGTTTGTTGAGTAGACAGAGCAGCAGCTGTCTGCTGGACCACTTCATTAAGCTTAGTTGCTGACTGTACTGATGTCGTCAAGGCTACAGCTGCTGCGCCGGCTGCTGCTGCTGATGCAACTATGGTGGTAATGACTGCTGCGGTGATTCCAAAGTCTCTCTTGTTTCTAGAAAGCAATACTGGCAATTCATCATCTGTAACAGAAACTGGTATGGGCAAGAAAGTAGGAACACACATTAAGTCTGCCAGCAGGAACCTAGAAGCATTATAACATTGAGAGATAGCACAAATCTGAAGTACAATTGAGAGAAGCAGTTGTTTTGTTACATAGTTGAACTGTTCCTCCTAAGAGACTAAAAAGAGGTAGTAAGTTAGTTTATTCCGTGGAAACACACAAACTGAGCCGCAGCTCCAGTAAAGCACCGGGTTACCCTTATTACCCACAGTTAAAAAAAAAAACCCCAAACAAAGAGACAAAGAGAAAGTTTATCTTTAGGGGACCTGAAGGTCTCCTCTATTCCCCCTTTTTGTTTATAAAGAGCATTTTTGAGGGTGAGATGTGTATGTTTAACAATACCTTGTTTTTGTGGGTTATAAGGTACATCTGTGGTTAGAGTTATTTTAATTTTAGTGAGGAATTGGTTCTTACCAATTTTAGTTTTTAAAGAAAAATTTAGACTTTATAATGTAGTACAATCTTTAACAGTTGTTTAACCATAATTGTATAAACCCCTATTTTTAAGACAATTGTTTTAAAGAATAAAACTTAAGAGACACAAAGTTGAGAATGAATTGGTGTTTCTAAGAAATCCTTGTCATATTACCATGTCATTTTACCATATAGATTAAACTTTGGCTTATATCAGAACATTAGTATTTCACCTTAGGAAAAACCTTAAATAGCTTTAGCTGTTTTACATACACACAACCAACTTAGTTACACACAGACTTGTTGAAACTTGTCCTTTATTACACATAGACTTTCTTATCCAGAAACAAATTCTTTTCCTTTTTATTAAATACATTTTCAAACCCAGAACCTTTTATTTTCTCTTTCCTATTTGTTGACCCCTTTTTGTTCACATTCTGAAACAACTCTTATGAAATTTCTGAATTTAGATAAATCACCCTATTTTAATAAGATTAAATATTTTGTTGTTTATAGTACTCTTAATTGAAACACAGTTGAAACTTTTGGGACCCTTTATATATAGAATTCCACTTGTTAGGATATAACTCTTAGTAACCTTGTTTTTACTTTAGTGATGACACAAAGCAAGTTTAAACCCTTTTATTTACCAACCTATGAAAACACCAATAATGTTTAAGTATGATACCCCATGGACTTTGAGGAGTTAAGAGTACTTGATGTTATTTAACAATTAGCATTTTAACTTTGTAAATTAACCAGATGTCTCTACAAACACATTTGAGTAATCCCATACATGTTAACTCCAATTTATTTATTTTATAAAAACCAAGATATCAGACAAGTGTCCTGAACAGGATCCATTGCCTCTTTCCTGCTGAAGAAAAGTCCTAGAAGCAATTGATATTAGACATTGTTTAACATTAACATTTCATTAGTTTGACCACCTGGAGACTTGTAAGTTATTTTTAAAAATATTTTACTTTTATTAGTTTACCCAATTTAAATTGAACCCTTTTAAATCACGTGAATAAAAGTATTTGGATCCATTTTTAAATTTTAATTTTAAGAGCTCTCAGTTTTGACGCAGACAAAACAGGACATTAGACAGCACAACATAAAACATAACACAAAATCAAAGGCCTTGTAACTTTATAGGTAAATGTTCATTGCAATGAAACAGCTGTTTAAAAAACTTCAGTTGAATAAAAAATAGAACTGATCAAAAATAAAATCATTAACCTAGGTATGTAGGATTAAAATTATGAGCTCAAAAATACAGCATTAAAGAAAAAAAACAAAACAAAACAAGAATCCTGAAGAATAAGTCAGTTTTATGCAGCGGCCCAGGAATTTAAAACGGACACTTTTTTTCTTCTTTTCTTCTTATCTTTAGGTTACCCCCCTTTTCTCCTTGAGACGCTGTAGTTACATTCCAATGTGGCAGGGGGAGGGAGGATCACCCAGGACTTTTTAACCCTTTTTTTCCTGGTTGAGAAATCAGGTTAGGTTTGAATGCAGAAAATCACAAAACATTATTTTTTACTACTTTTAAGGAATGGAGCTGCTGAGCTCTCTGCCTAGGGGGACCCTCCCCTAAACTGATTTCCCTCTTTCTAACAAGTTGTTCCTTACACCCACTTTCATTTTTATTTTTGTTTGTCCCTGATCTTATTGACGCCCTTTTTGATGTTTTAGACCTTTTCTCTTATATTTTCTCCAAAACCTGACTGCCCTCAGTCAGAGGCTCCACAAAAGAGTGTTTTTTAACTATTGCCCACAGGTCTCGAGTCTTCACCGGTGTCAATGTCCGTGATTCCCCAACAACTCCCTAAGAGGCTGCTACATTCCAGTCCCAGACAGTTCTGTTCCTATGATTAAATCTTACAGCACTAAGAGCTCCAAGCACACAAACAAGCCACACAACAAACACAAAAATAACACACCACACACACAGTTTGGTACCACTTCATAAATTGAAACTAACTAATTTTACCGGGCAACGAACCTGCCTTCTGTGAACTTTTACCGGGCTTAAAGCCTATTAATTTTTTCTCTGTTACCGGGCTTAAAGCCTATTAATCTTTTCTCTGTTACCGGGCTTAAAGCCTATTAATATTTCTCTGTTACCGGGCTTAAAGCCTATTAATATTTCTCTGTTACCAGGCTTAAAGCCTATTAATATTTCTCTGTTACCGGGCTTAAAGCCTATTAATATTTCTCTGTTACCGGGCTTAAAGCCTATAAATTTTTTCTCTGTTACCGGGCTTAAAGCCTATTAATATTTCTCTGTTACCGGGCTTAAAGCCTATTAATATTTCTCTGTTACCGGGCTTAAAGCCTATTAATATTTCTCTGTTACCGGGCTTAAAGCCTATTAATATTTCTCTGTTACCGGGCTTAAAGCCTATTAATATTTCTCTGTTACCGGGCTTAAAGCCTATAAATTTTTTCTCTGTTACCGGGCTTAAAGCCTATTAATATTTCTCTGTTACCGGGCTTAAAGCCTATAAATTTTTTCTCTGTTACCGGGCTTAAAGCCTATTAATATTTCTCTGTTACCGGGCTTAAAGCCTATTAATTTTTTCTCTGTTACCGGGCTTTCTAGCCTTACTTACTTTATTACTTTATTGCTTTATTATTTTATTACTTTATTACTTACCACTTAACTTACCCTTGTCTGTGAAAAATTATTGCTCTTTGGCTCCCGGGTTTCGGCGCCACTTGTCGCGCTCCCTGCCCGCAGAGAGACACGACACCTGGTTCTTTTCGGCCCTTTTATTGCGCGCACCCCCATCCTCTCAGTTCTTCCTTTGTTCCTCTCTTTGAGGAACTTACACTCCAATATATACAGTACTTGTAACCAATCAGCATTTTCGCACGAGGGGAGAGCATTAACAGATACAGGCAGCGAAGGCAGGCATATAGTGGACCTGTACTGTCCATCAGGGAGCTTAGCCAATCCCTGGAACTTCCTCAAAATAATGTCAGTTGTTTGTGCAAAAGTTAACTGCTCTGGCTCACTGCCAGGCGCCATCTTAGCCTTGCCACACCTAGGGCCAGGGGTCCGGCCGAAACCCCGACACTCTGGATTATATAGTCTCCTCACTTTTGCATTGGCAGCAGCTCAGGGTTGACAATATCTCTAATCTACACTGGCATATAAGCCCTGCATTTGTATCTACCACAGGAAGACACAGATTGTGCTGGAAAAACCAAAAACACAGAAAACAAATTCATCTGGCATTCCTATATTCATACAGAAGCAACTGTACAAAGCAAACATCACCTACATGAGAAATGAGCCACACTGACAATCAGTAATAGGAAAACAAAACCTAACAAACAAGTGCAACATAAAGAAGATATCTGACATGTTATTTTTAGATTATCTTTATGAATATTATAGATATATGCTCATAACAAAATCCAAGTTAGGCAGTCATCTGATCATTTTATTACCAACTCCATTATTTCTAAATCCAACTCCCAGTTTTCCAGTTTTTATTTCAAGTTCATTATGATCATATTAAAATGATTCAGCATTATAAGATTTACAATTCTGGCAGATTTACAAAATCTGCCCTGATTTTAGAGGAAAAAAATGACTTGCATTTAAATCGTACTGTAGATTAAATGGACACAAGTATCTATAAGACAGTTTGAGTAAAAATAGCTGACCACACTTTATTTTCACCTGCTCATGGAACTCTTTTCAAAATATATCATATTTATGGCAACAAATAAAGTCCTCAGAAGTCATGTGGAACCAATGCCTTGTATCTTATCAGATCATTATACCCTGAAATCAACAGCAAGAAAAATTAAAGATACTACACAATCACATGGAGATTAAATAATACACTTTTAAGTGTATGATATAAAATGAATCAGGACAGAAATTTTTAAAATCTTAAAATCAAACAATAGAAATACACTGTGCCAGAATTTTGGGGACACTGTGAAGGCAGTTCTAAAAGGAAAATGCCATTATGAGTTCCTACATAAATTACCAGAAAAATCCAAATCAAGTAACCTAGTAATTCAACTCACAGTCTTATAAAAGCAAAACCAAATTATTCCACAAATTATCACAATGAAAGAATAAAGATCAGAGATAAAATTAATAAAAGAGAATAAAAGAATACATAGGATTGATTTTAAAAAAACTAGTTGGTTCTTTGAAACAATAAAAAAATGAATAAACATTTAGACAAACAAATAAAAGGAAAGAGAAAACTCAAATTCATAAAATTAGAGATATAAAAGGTGGCATTATCATAGAAATCATTGCAATTTAAAGGAATATCAGGGAACAATTTTGAGAACTCTTATTCTAATACATTGGAAAATCTAAAAGAAATGATTGAATTTTTAAGTAACTATGACCTACCAAAATTGAAAAGAGTGAATATTGAATACCTAAAATAACAATAAAAAGCAATGTAATTGAAGCAGTAATACCAAGTCTTCCAACATGAAAACTCATGGACAAGATGAATTTAATACAGAATTCTACCAGATCATGTGGAGGAATTAACACAATGTTTCTCAATTTTTCCTTGAAATAGAAAAACAAGATACACTCCCAAATTTATTCTATGAAGCTTGTATCACCATGATACTCAAAATCAGACATAAACCCAGCTGTGTTGCATACCTATAATACCCAAAATTTGAACCTGAGCCAGAAGGATCACAAGTTCAGGCCAACTTCAGTAACTTAGCAAGACCTTGTATTTTAGTCAACTGTCACCACGGTGACTAAAACACCCAACTAGTACAATTGTAGAGGAGAAAAAATTTATTGGAGGGCTCACAGTTTCAGAAGTCTTATTCCATAGAAGGCTAGCTTTATTCCTAAGGGCTCAAGATGAGGCAGAAAATCATGGTAGAGCAGTGTGGCAGAGGAAAAAAACTCACATGGTGATCAGGATGTAGAGAAAAAAAATCCACTTAGCAGATACAAATATATACCCCAAAGCCATGCCCCAAATATCCCACCTCCTCTAGTTACCACTCAGTTAATTCCATCAGGGAATTAATTCATTGATTGGGTTAAGGCTCTCACAGTCCCATAGGTTCTTCTCTGAACCTTCTTGCATTGTCTCACACATGAACATTTGGGAGACACCTCACACTCAAATCATAACACCTTTTCTCAAAATAAAATTAAAAGAACTGAGATTATATCTTAGAGTAGGAATGGTCTTGGGTTCAATCACCAGTACTACCAAACAACAAAAACCAAAGCCAGATAAGAACACGTCTCTGAGGAAAGAAAATGACACACCAATAAAATTGATGAACTTAGATGAAAACCTGCTCAGTATAATATCATATCAAATCAAATTCAATAGCACATTAAAAAGATCATACAATATGATAAAGTTGCTTTCATTACACGAATGCAACAAACACAAATCAGCAGTAACTAGGAGAAGAAAGAACTTTGCTGAAGTCACATATTCAAAGGCTACATGTGACAAACCTAAAGTCAACATTATATTAAATAGGGAAGAGCTGAATTCATGAATGCATTTCCTCTAAAATGAAGAACAATAGGAGGATGTTCACTCCCACCTCTTCTATACAATGAATACTCAAATTTTATTTGGAGCATTTGGTAAGAGGCAGAAAGGAAAGGGTAACAATTAGGAAAGAAAGAAGTCAAATTATCTCTGTTTACAGATAATATAAGGCGAAACTTAGAAAATCCTAAGGTTTCCACCAAAAGTTCCTCATGCAATAAACAAATTCAGTAGAGTTTCAGAATAGATAAATAAAAATAAGAAAATCAACATCTTTTGCCCACAATAATGAATCCATTGATAAAGAAATCAGGAAATTCATTTCATTCCAAATAACTTGAAAATTCTTAGTAATAAATCTAAACAAAGAAAGGAAAGATGTTATAAGAAAAATTACAAAACTTTGAAAAACTTAGTCATCTACAGATAAATGAAAGTTGTCTACATTAACTAAACTTAATAAACTAAAGACATCTATAGATTAAATAAGGCCACCTACACATTCAATATAATCTTCAACAAAATACCCATATCACTCTATAACTAGGAAAAACAATCCTAAAAATCATATGGAATAATAAAAGACTCAGAAAAGCAAGTAATTCTGTAAACTATAAACATGAAGATCTCACAATATCTGACTTAAATTTATGCTACAGAGCCATAATAACAAAAGCGATGTGGTTCTGGGACAAAAACAGGTCCAGTGACAAATGAAACAGAATAGGAGTTACAGAGGCCAATGAACCTTGCTTCATCTAATTACTGATTAAGATTCCCAAATATACATTTGAGAGAAGTATTCTTTAGCATACTGCACTGGGAAAATGGTATATTCATATGTAATGTTAACCCAAAATGTATTGAAGGCTTGTGAATAAGGCCAGGAACTTAAAAAACTGCTAGAATAAAATCTGCAACTTTTATGAGTAGGATGTCACTTCCTCAAAAATACTTATATATCTTAGCATAGTATCAAGATACTGACATGGCATCAAAATGAAAATGCTTCTGAATGGCAAAGAAAAAAATTAACAGCATGAAGAGACAACATACTGAATGAGAAAAATTTTATGCCATTTAGTACTCTAATAAATGACTGATATCTCAATATAAAGTTAATTTTAAAAATCTCTACATGAAAATAAAAATAAATAACCCATTTACTAACTTAGTGAATAAGCAGAAAACTCTCAAAGAAAAAGTCAATGGCCAACAATTATGTAAAAAAATTCATCATTGGGGCTGGGGATATAGCTCAGTTGGTAGAGTGCTTGCCTTGCATGCACAAGGCCCTGGGTTCAATCCCAAAAATGAAAAAAAAAAAATTCAGCATCTTTAACCATCAGGGAAAGGTAAATCAAAACTCCACTGTGATTTCATCTACTGTGATTTCATTTCACATCTCATTTGCCATCACAAATGTTAGCAAGCATGCAGGAAATAGGGAACCCTTGTACAATATTGTTGATAAAGTTATGATGAATACTTCCTCAGGAAACTAATAATAGAACTATCATATGACACAGCTAATGTATATCACTCCATACTAGCTAATAGAATAAAAATCAGCATACATTATAGATACATTCCTGGGTTCACAATAGCACAATTCACTATCACTAAGTCATGGAATCTGTCTGGGTTTGATTAACAGATGAAAAGATAAAGAAAACATGATATAAACATACAATAAAGCTTTATTCAACAAAACTCAGCTGTTCACAGGAAAATGAATGCAATTGAAGATCAGTATGTTCAGACAAATAAGATTGACTCAGAACAGTAAGTGTTGTACATTTTATCTCATATACAGAAGCAACAGAGAAAAAAAGAAAAAGGTTTCTCATGAAAATAAAAGATAAAACATTAAGATAAAGAAAAGGAATTGAGAGAGGACATGGGAAGAACCTGTGGCATGACATTGATCTAAATACATCATGCATATCTAGAAATATGCCAGGACAAAACTCACTATTTTGTATAATGCATAGGCACTAATTAAACAATGTTTTAAAATTCCACTTATTCCTACTATTTTGCCTCAATCATGATTTCTATTTCAAGGTGGTAACCCAAAATTGAAAATTACAGAAACCAGAAAAATGGCATAAAGAACCAAGGGACTGTACTTTGCTGGGGTCAGATAATGTGATTTTTATTATTTTCCTGTCCAGGTCTACAAAGTATAATTATGATGTGGTATTATGGTTAAGATATGATATTTTCCTTAAAGGCTTATGTGGAAGATAATGTAAGACTGGTCAGTGGTAAAATAATTAGACTGTGAGCACTAAAAACCAATCATTGGGTCAATCCATGGATCTGGATCAAGGGTGTGGTAACTTTAAGAAGGCACATAGTGAGTATAGGAAGTAGTTCCTTGGGGTCTGCTTTCAGGTTTATACATTATCCCTGGTGAATAGTGCCATTTCTTTGCTTCATGACTGTTGTGTCCTGACCTGATTTCCTCTGTCACACCCTTCCCTCCTGATGATTTGCCTTACCTTAGATCCAGAGCTATGGAGTCAGTGACTAGAATGAACCTATAAAACCATGAGCCCAAATAAACATTTTCTCTTCTAAGTTGTTCCTGTCAGGTCCTTTGGTCACAGTAATGCAAAGGTGACTAAAACACAGGGAATCCTGAACAAGTGACTATTTATTTATTAGTAATATAAATTTGAATGGTGTATCTGGCTTGCTGTGTTCAGAAGTAGTAGATTAGATTAATAGGGAAATATATCTGATTTTTAAATGAATAGCTTACAAACACAGAAAATAATACAAACTATCAAAGGAAGAACACACTAACAACATCCTAAAATAAATTCCAAAGAATAATGCAGAAAAATTATATATAAAATGGTGAACAATTTCTGAGTTAATTATGTAGGTGTAGAGAATTGCCAAAAAGAGTTGTACATAAACATGAAATAAGAAAAATAATTTAAAAAACCTGGAGATAAATGAGATATATTTTCTGAGCTCTATCAAAGCACAGATACCACAAGACAACTGAGGATACAAGAGTCTGTGCAAAACACAAGCCAGAAGTATTTGATGTATCACTGAAAACTATATAAACTAGTCAAATTAAACTGATACTTTTCAGCTAGTCCTGAAGTACACATGTGGTTGGCTGAGTGAGAATGTAAAATCCATGATTCTCAAATTGTATGTTCCTCATGATCATGCATGCTTCTTCTCAGGAATCCCACAAAATATGTCAAGGAAAATGGGGTAGTACCTTGAGTATTCTTCACACGTGGTGCCGATGTGAAGATTACTATTTCATTTTGGCAGTGAAAGAGTCATCTTTTACATATTTACTACAGAGCAAAAAATTCTTACCATTCAGAGAAAAAACATCAAAACCTAGGCCAAAGAGTACTTGGAGAAAACTCTCTACAGCTGAGTGTGGAAATAAGGCTATTGCCTGAATCCCTGCAAACTTCCACCTCTCAGCAATAAACAAAAGCTATAATGTACAAAACACTGTTTAAAATACATTCCATGTTGTGTAAAAAACAAGCCTAAATCTTTTTAACCACTTACAGAGGGGCTGGAAATGCATTCTTATCCCAGTACTGCATCTGCCGGAGGGGCAGAAATATATCTGAAGTTCAATTGCTGACACCCACTGAGATATACTTGAATAAAATGCAAGAGAAAGAAAGAACATCTATGGTAGGAAAGCTGCAACAAATCTGGGAAGTAGAAGAAAGTTATCATGAAAAGAATTCAAATTCTGTCATGCTCAGCAGATATTATTTGTGGTGACAAATGTCAATCGCAGCCTAATACTTCTCTAGGTTGACCCAGACACCTCACTTTGGACAAGGGGGTTACTGCTCATCAGTAACCTTAAAAATATTTAAATTCATTATCCTACATGACATATTTTGCTTGCAATGTACATTTTTCATAAAAGTAACAACTTTTTACTTCAATATTAATGTCATTATTTGATTTCCTTTGCATTTTTTATGATTATTTGTGTCAGTTGACCATTTTCTACAAAATGTATTTAGGATTAGCATCTTCTCATATTTAATCTGCAGCTCCACTGTGAAATATTGTGATTTTTACCAAAATTAAATTGTTGATCATTGAATATTAGCTACTTTCCCATTTGTTTCCATATTTTTTGCATTTGATTTTCACCTTTTCTTTTTACTTTGCAGTGGACAGGTTTTAAATTTACTTTATTGCTTTTATTTCCAGTTATTTTTCCTGCATTTGTAAATGGATTCATTTCTCAATTTTGACATTGCTCATTGCTAGGGTAATTTGCACAATTTTACACTGACCTTTTAATCTATGCACTGGATAAACTAATGTAATTCTAATATTTTGTTAGTGTGTAAAAATTCCTTAGAAACATTTCATAAAGGATAATATCTGCATAGGCTATTTATTCTTTGAGCTATAACATTCATATTCAATATTCTCAGAATCATATTTAGAAGTCAGAAAATCATACTTTTTTCCTTTTTTCAAAATTAAGTTATGAAGCATTTAGATTTTTACCATTAAATATGATAACTTAAGATAGCTGTTGGATACCTTTTAGGAGATTGAAAAAGAGTTTTCCTCTGGTCCTACTTTGCCATAGGTTTTACCATAAATTTGCATGTGATTTTTCAAGACTTTCCTCTATCAAAATGATTTTTGGAACCTTACTATATTATGACGTATTGATAAATTTGAGATGTCCCTCTTAATCATGAGGTCCAGTTTTCCTTTTAATATTGTTACCTTCAGTGTGCTAGTGTTTTGAATATCTTAGTCAATATCCCTAATGGAAGATTGCCTGTAAACTTCTTTCCTGTGATATCGTATCTGGGAAACCTGGTCTTATAGAAAGAATTGGTAAGTTTTCAGTGTTCTATTTTTAGAGGTGGTCATAAACTATTGTTAGTGATTTTTTTATTGAAAGTTTGGTTTATCTCACCAGTGCCAGTGAAGGCAACTTTTTTTCCCTTTATGTTTGTTGATTACTTTTTGGTAGTTGCTTGAATTTTGGACCTACATTCTTACTCTGTTGCTCAGGTTGATCAAATTCCTGGGTTTAAATCACTCTGCTTTATCCTCACAAGCTGAGACTTCTGATATCAACTCCCATTCACCAGTTTTTCAGATTATCATGAAAATATATGTAATCAAATTAAATTTTATTTTATAGGTCTTTTATGATATATTTCTTCACATCTAGATCTACTAGAGTATTCTATATATTCTTGAAGTTATTTTCAAAACTCATGGCTATCTAGTAATTTATCTTTAAGTTCTTATTTTCCAGTTTCAAGACTTTCTTGGCAATTAAGATGGAATAATGAGAAAGAATAATGTGGGGAAATGAAGGCTTCATAATTTATGAACATCTGAGGATGCCCCATGCAGGATAGAGAATATACACTATTCAGCACTCATACTTCTGTGAGATAAATGAGAAGCTAAAGTAAATTATAAATTTGATTAGCATTTTTCTGATAATTGAAGATTCTGAGCACTTTCTATATAACTTTATACATTTGTTTGATTTTTAGGAAAATGTCTACTTAGGCATTTTACTATATTTAAATTGAGTTTTCTTTCTATTTTTATGAGTTGTATGATTTTTTTATATTTTGGATATGAAACTCAGATATGTGACTAGCAAATAATTTCTTCAATCCATGGTGTACTTTACATTTAATTGATTGATTCCTTATATAAATAAGTGCATTTTAGTTTTATATAGTCTCACTTGCTTATTTTTGCTTTTCTTGTATATTCTTTGTCCTATCTAAAACTACTACCAACACCAATGTCAAAGAATTTTTCCTATTTTCTTCTGGAAGATTTAGGGTTTCAGATTATACCACAATGAGATATAAACACGGGCTCTTAGGATGGCTTGTTATGAAAATCAAAGTAGAAAACATGTAATGCAGAAGATGGGCAGAACAGAAGAATCTTGGACTCATTTGTAAGAAATGTAACCTCATACAGACATCATGGAATACATTATGGGAGTTTTTCAAAAATGGAAAAATAGATGTGCCATATGACTCAGATATTTTGCTGAGCATGTGCCTGTATTAATCAGGGCCCTTCAGAAAAACAAAATAAAATATATAAATGTATAAGTGTACACATAAGTGGATGTTTTAGATTGATTCACATGATCATGAGATAAATAGTACCAAAACTCCTACCTGAAGTTGGAAACTGGTAACAGCTCAATTCAAGCAACTGGAAGTCTTACAATCTGAGGTTAATGAAACAGCTATGTTACCAGACTAAGGACTGGAAAACCCCTGTACAGTCAATGACTGAAGCCCACTATCAAAAACTAAAAAATCTTAAGTCAGATGCTCACAGGTGACATATCATGAAAAAGCACCCTTTCAAGATTAGATTACAAGCCAGTGTCATGTTAACTTTCTGTCTTTTTAAAACTAAGCCTGTTGTTTGGTACTTACACATTCATTGCAGGTCTTCCTCACTGCTTTTTTGACCCCATCTTCTGGAAACACTCTAACAGACACACTTACAGGTTCCTATACCAATTTTCTTGATATATCTCAATCTGCTCAAGGTGTAATTAACCATTAAATAATTAAAGGAGATGAAACACATCTTTAGAAATATATAAACTACCAAGGTCATTGCAACACTGTCCTCAATAGTCATTTCCTAAAAACAACCTAAGTGTCCATCAAAGAATACACACACATACATTTAATTGTGTTTATACAAAAAATATCTAAATATACATATGTAATCTTTTTCAGTTTTTTAAAATTATTTTGAGATATGATCTTTCAAAATGTAAAGTATCTCAGTAGGATGCTGAGGCTGACATCAAACTAGTGTTTCTCTTTCCTCAACCTCCCAAATCCCTGGGATTACAAAAGGCATGTGCCACCACACCTGGCTTATCACTCAGCTTTTAAAAGAAGGATGGTTTTGAAGGCAAAAGTTCAAGGAAAACCTTAGTAATTTAGCAAGATGCTGTCTTAGAAGTGAAAAATAAAAATGGGTGGGGATATATTTCAGTAATAAAGCAACTCGATACAAATCCTAGTAACAAAAGAATATCCTGCCATCTGCAATATATGGATGAAGCTAAGTTAAATTATCCAGACATGGAAACATGTATTGCATACTGTAAGTATGGAATCTGAAAAAAAATATGAATGCATAGAAAGAGAATGGTGGTTATCTATAGAGGACTATAGATACAAATATTTTATCATATACTGGAAATTTCCATAGTAGGATTTTAGGTGTTTACAGAATGATGTAATTACTTGAGATGATGGGTTTTATTAGCACAAATCAATACATTAATGTGATTCAGTGTGATATTGTTCCATGTACCTACTTGTATTCTTCAACCCTTAATCCTCCAGCACCATTCTCATCAATAGTAATCAAATTTCCACTTTCACATAAATTTCATTTTTGTTATCATATAAGAGACAATGTGATAATTTTCCTTGTGTGTTTTTCTTCACTTAGCATTACATCATCAATATCCATCAATTTTGCTTAATATTACAGGATTTTAGTTTTATTTATTGCTGGGTAGTTCACCATAGTAAATATATAACATCTCATTGATATGTCAAATTGCTTACCTATATTACTGACTTTTTGTCTTTATATGTATTGCTAACCACTGATATACAATTAAATTCACACAAGAAAAGAAACAATAAAAAAGAATAAAGACTACTAGGAAAGTATTCACTTTAGCCTGATTTTATCAAATAAAAAGAAGCAATCAAATTCTTAAAAAAGTAAAATCATTTCACTATTTTACTTAAAATTTTATAAACAAAATAATAATATGCTAATTCTCTTTAAATCTGCTACACTAAACTAATCCAAGAGTTTTCTGTAGATTATATTTCACAGAAAATCTGCTTTTGTGAAAATAGTAAAATAAAACATTAAAGTGATAGGAGAAATGTGATTCACAATCTTTGTGCATTTATACTTCTAATTTTCCAATTTTGGCCCAAAACTTCCAAGCTCACCTCATCCATAAATCTAAGACCAAATCTTTAGTTCTTTGCATGTGAGAGGAAAAGGGAAATTTAAACAGAGATGGCCCTGAACTTTGCCATTCCTTTGATGGTTTCTGCCACAAGCTAGGCAAGTTCTTCCCATTTTGATCCCCCGTGTACCACTGAAACACATTTCTCTTAAAGGAAAGTGCATCTTGAGAAGGGGTGTTGTGGACATAAATAGTAGAATGAGGGTAAGGTGAAAGAAAAGTGATGTTTGTTGGTATGTGGATGGGGTGTGATAATTATAACTTCTGACCAAGTCCTATTCATAATCATTTTTAAAAAATGTATCTACAACATTGTTTACATTATTATATATCTTTTATTATTCTACAATTATACCTCAGGGACTCTATTCTTCATACCCAGGTAGATCAGCATTTATTTTCTCAGAGTACACTTCCTGACACTTTGAAATACCTAGTTTCCTAGATTTAAGGAATAATTCTAGATCTTCCACAAACAAGACATGTATCCTAGTTTTCAATATTCAAGATTTTACATCTTTATAAAAATTGTTCCTAAGTATTTGCTTTGATATTATTGTCATTAGAGTTGTCTTCTTTTTTATCTTTATTTTATTTTTATGTGGTGCTCAAGGTTGAACCCAGGGCCTCACACATGCTAGGCAAGTGCTCTACCACTGAGCCACAACCTCAGTCCCTAGAATTTTTTTAATTTCACATTTCAATAATCACTTTCTTATGCACATAAAAAACTGATTTATCTTTTATCTTCTTTTCTGAGTTTACTTGTAGCTTAAGATAGTTTTTAGTAAATTCCTATCCTGAAAATATCAACTTTGAATCTGAGTTTACTTGTAGCTTATGATAGTTTTTAGTAAATTTCTATCTTGAAAATATCAACTTTGAAAATACTTCTCTCATACCTCATTTGGAAAAAAACAAAACTGAGATCATAAGAGACACAAGAAAGTTGCAAATGCTTTAATTTGACAAATTCAAAGTATTGGTGAGAATCCAGTTTCTATAAGCCATAAATCTAGAGAATAAAACCGTAGGCTGCCACAAGCATGTTACCAGACACACGAGATGAAAGAAACACTTGCCAGCAAACTCTCCCTTTCTACATCTAGTAAAAGATAGAATTAGAAAAGGAATCCACCAATCTCCTAAATAAAAAACAAATGTTATCAGAAAATTCATGTCAGAATCAGACTTCCACTTATGTAGATCATTGCATATAAAAAAGTCTCATTTATGAGACATAATCTAATCCAAAGAGAAAAATGTTCCTCATGGAAAAACACATAAATAACATTCTAAGAAGCTGCAATTAAAGAAAGAAACAGAGCATATTAATTCTTCATATTAAAGAAGTTATCTGACCAAGGTGTTGCTGTTTTTGACAATAAGATAGTAATCTTCAATCATATTTTGCTAAAGATTTGCACAGCTTTGAACAATATCACTTAGCTTCAACATTTTTCACATTGGCCTTTGGTCAGATGACTAATTTAAATGGCAGAAAGGAAAATTTCCTATTGCAACTGAAAGAAATTATGACAAATATAATTGCTTAAAAATAGAAATTTATTATTTTACTGTTACAAATGTGTTATATATCTTGACAATGGGCTAATGTCACAGTGTCAGCCACACTCCTCCAAGAGACTGTAGAAAAACATTATTCTAGCTTCTAGTGACTGGTGGCATTGCTCAGCAATAAAAGCTTCTCCTTACTTTGTTTTAATGTAGCCCTCAAATTTAAGATAAACAAATTCACCTTGCCTAGAACATGATGGTAGAGCAACAGATGCCCTCAGACCTCACACATGAAGCCAGAATTAAGAACACATAGTTAGTGTAGAAATAGGGGATAGGGTCAAATCAAGGAAATGGAGGCCATAAAGCCATCTGTCTCTGGAAGTTGGAGACTGCTCCTGGAAGTGGAATGTCAAGAATCTCTGGAGCCCATTGATTACCAAATTTACCTACCTTTATCAAGGACTGCAAGCAAGGAGCTGCTAATTGGTGCCCCCTGGGCCCTTATCTACCTGAATCACCCTGGCCCTCCCCTGCCCATGGCTTCTCACTTAATGCAAAACCAGGCCTAGTCACTTAGGCAGGAAGGAGAGATAAGGGGGGAGAGAACTGGAGAACAAATAGACTTTAATCTATAAAAGATGGAGGGTGAACTCACTTCTTGGGACTTTAGAACATCAGCCATGGTGCCCTTCTTCCTGCTGGGAGAAGTCTGTATTATTACCTTTAATTAAAACCTGCTTAATATGGTTGCCTTGGCATGCTTCTCTATTGTTCAATCTTCAACATTAGAAGGAGCAGAACTCGTCACCGGTAAACAGCGGTATCAGTATTACTTCCTCCCTTCCAAGATTTCACCCTGTAGATTTCTAGGATTTTACCTCTGTGAGTTCACTTTTGTCAATTTAAGTCAACATACCTCCAATGTTCAAAGGTAAGATCTAAAGTGGAAGATGTCTTTAGTGAGCATTTCCAGTAAGGTGCATATAGTGCAAAATATATACATTATAGATTTCTTTGGGGGAAAATACATCTCAACTGAGTAATGCACAGATGAGAAATTTAAAAGATTTCATAAAGGAGTAAGCATTTATATAACAAATAAACATATGAATCTGAGTACAAAGTGATACTTTTTAAGGAAGTTAAAATTCAAGCCAACAATAGGCTGGTGTTGTTGCTCAATGGAAAGTGCTTGCCTAGCACATGTAAGGCACTGGGTTCCATCCACAGCACCCCATAAAAATAAATAAATAAAATAAAGTTATCATGTCCATCTACAACTAAAAACACCTTTTAAAAATTCAAACAAACAGAGACTATTTTATACTGACCAGGAAGGAAAAATCAATCACACACATGCAAAAAAGACTAGTGGTCCCAGAGATGTTAAGTGATTAGAATTGTTGAGCCTGCTGTGGCAAGGTAAAACATAAAGCCACTTTGGAAAAAGGTGTGGTGCCATCTACTCAGACATAAAATATGGAACATTAATTCTACCCTAAACACAACAGAAGTGGAAAAACAAATTCTATGAGAATGCTCTAACTGGCCGCCACCACTGCTGCCCTTACTATTGGGAAAAGTTCCTGCAGGACTCTTCAATCTGGACATGGTGACACAACTTTCACACAGTATAAACATGGCCCATCTCAGAGAAAAACATGAGGCAGGAGTCTATTTAATGCCAAAGATCTCAAGTATAATAAGAAGAAAATGAAGGATAAGGAAAGCTGGAAAGAGCAAAAAAAGGAAGTGGTAGAAGAGGATGAGAAGAGGACTGAGGAAGAAAACAAAGCTGCTGAGGATGGAGAGGGGAAAAAGTAGCAGGAAGAAGAGGAGAAAATATATAAAGTGAATTCCAATTTGTACAAATCAGAAATTGGTGTGACAGAAGAATACTTCCAATAGGTTTGGAATGGGTTGGCTCTTGAGAAGTGAGAGCATGAAAAAACTGAGGTGTGAACATTTTACCTGCTTGTAGCTTGAAGAACTGCACCAAAGATGCCATTCTTTTTTTACTCCAGCCTTCTTATTTCTACCTGTCTAGATGCTTACACTCCCTGATCATTCTACCATTGTTAAACCTTCTGGCCTGCTCCATTTGAGCTTCCCACTGGTCTCTAATTGCCCTTCTCCCCTTCCTTCTTCTTTTTCTCCCTCCTACCACTTATACTCTGGTAGCCTCTCTTAGCAGCCCCCAGTCTCACATTCTGCCCCAGCCCTCTCCTTCTTTATCTCTAGATTTACCCCTCATCCTCTCCAATCAGGAAGCAGCATACAGGCTAGGGAGATAGCTCAGCTGGTAGAGTGCTTGCCATGCAAGCACAAAGCCCTGAGTTTGATCCCCAGTACCGCAGGAAAAAAAAAAAAAAAGCAGCAGGCTGGGCGGGGTCATAAATACAGCATATTAACTTTAAATTGCCTGTAGTTTGAATTTTAATTATCTTGTGCACACAGAAGAAAAGATTAGATTAGATATACATGAGTATCAAGACCAGAGAAAAACGGTGGTTTGTCTATGGCCATGCCAAATCCATGAAGAAGAGGAGTTCAGTTGTAAGGTTCCAGTTTATCCCTAAAAAGATTTGCCAACATACTCTGCAAACTGCTGTTGCTAACAGTTGAACTTCTAACTAGCCAGCATCAAAGAGTTAACAGGGGAAACAGAGTCCATAACTGGCAGCCCAAGTGGTAGTTCAGCACTTTCCTCACCCATAACTCACCTCACTAATAACTCCAGGCCTAATTCTTTCTTTAAGGAATTTGTCCCAACCTCAACTTTTTCCATTCAATTGACTACATTTTAAACTTCCAAGCTTTGGGAGTAATGGCAACTGACAAATGCATATCTCCCTAAATCACAAAGGAGTGGCTTCACATTGGTGTGCAAACCTACCAGGAATGAAGAAAAAGACTTCAAAGCACAGATTCCTGTTTATTTCTAAAATAGTTTTATATCACCTTCTTCCACTGAGTATAAGGCAGCCTGGATTCTAACCAACTTGCATCAGGAATTTTGTGTGATACTGAAATATAAAACCTGCAGCCTGAGCACAACTGTTGGAGAATAACTAATATCCATTTATATGGATATGGTAGAAACACTTTCACACTGTGCTAGATTATGAATTTACTAGTCATTTTTTAAAAGCATTGGAAGTTTAAAGATCTTTAAAAACTCACATGATAATAATTTCTGGGTGCATTTCCAAAGTAGTTGAAATCAGTATGTTAAATAAATGGTTGCATTCTCATCTTCATTGTAGCAGTATTCACAGTAGCCCAGATAAGGAAACAACTGAAGTGCCTTTTGGTACATGAGGAGATTTCTCCCAGCTTTAGGGCACTCAGCTACTTCCCTGAGAAACAATGCCCCCTAAATTTAGACTGCTCTCTAACAGGATAAGACCCAAATACTGATATTCACTAGACTCTCAAGAGACAGCTGATGTGCCAGTTGTGGGATCCTCCTATCAGACTATTCTGAAACACAGTGTCAGGAAATTATCAAAGAAGGGAATGAGAGCCCTCTGACATAAATTCCACAAGGGGTACTCTCAGCACATAGATATTCTGACAAGGTGTTTGGCCTTGGGGAGACAGAGGGAGAATAAAAACATATTTTTTCAAAGGTCAAGTGATTCTTCTCTCCTTTTCTACATGTGTAATGCTCATAAACAATCAAAGAACCTTCACTTTTAATTTTTTTGATGGTACTAGGGATTTTACACAGGGGCATGTTTAATCTGAGCTATATACCCAGCCCTTGTTTTAAAATTTTGAGACAGGTCTTTCTAACATAACCACGGTCTATCTAAATACCCAACCTTGAAATTGCAATCGTCCTGACTTAGTCACCTGAGTGTCTGGAATTATAGGCAATGTGCCACTGCACCCAGTCAGAGAAAAAATCCTTTAAAAAGTTCCATCCTGTTCTTTGTAAAACATTATAAAACTACTGTGCTCATTTGAAACATAATATAGGAAAAATAATTGATTATACTCAGAAGAGGGAAAGTTGTCATTGGGATTGTGGAGAGGGAGCTGAAATTTTAGGATTATGTTTGATATATATATATATATATATATATATATATATATATATGAATGACAGTTTAGTTGGAAGACAGGGTTCTGAATTTGATATTTTGCTTCACATATATTTAGAACATTCAGGAGTATCCAAGCAGGTTGTCACACATCTGTAATCCCAGAAACTGAGGAGACTGGGGTGCAAGTTCAAGGCCAGACTCATTAACTTCTCAAAATAAAAAGTGCCAGGGGCCCACACAGCCAGCTTCTCCAGGTTCTCGGAACGGAACTGGCCCGCTAGTGAGAGCCTTTCTGAACAGAGCAGGCTCCGAGTCCCGGAGCTGCCGCAGCGCAGTGTACTCCTGCAAAGAACCAGTGGAGAGCCTCGATCTGCAAGCAGCTTCAGGGATCAGGGCAGGGCAGCCGGAGACCTCTTCAGGCGGCTCTGCCCACTCCGGCTGCGGGCTCTCTTCACGGGGAGATCCAAGATGGCGGCCTAGAGGGAGACTGCACCCCCAGTCGCTCCAGAACCCAGGAGTTAAGAAGGGGAGGCATTGAGAGACTCGGACTGAAGTGGAGCCACGGGTGAGTCTGCCCACTGGGTAAAGCTCGGCCCGGGTGGCAGGCCCAGATAGAGGTGGCTTATCAGAGCCGGGCAGGGCAGCTAGAGTCATCCACAGGCAGTCCTGCGCACTCCGGCGGTGGGCCCCGCCCACACAGCCAGCTTCTCCAGGTTCTCGGAATGGAACTGGCCCGCTAGTGAGAGCCTTTCTGAACAGAGCAGGCTCCGAGTCCCGGAGCCGCTGCAGCGCAGTGTACTCCTGCAAAGAACCAGCGGAGAGCCTCGATCTGCAAGCAGCCTCAGAGATCAGGGCAGGGCAGCCGGAGACCTCTTCAGGCGGCTCTGCCCACTCCGGCTGCGGGCTCTCTTCATGGGGAGATCCAAGATGGCGGCCTAGAGGGAGACTGCACCCCCGGTCGCTCCAGAACCCAGGAGCTAAGAGGGGGAGGCATAGAGAGACTCGGACTGAAATAGAGCCACGGGTGAGTCTGCCCACTGGGTAAAGCTCAGCCCGAGTGGCAGGCCCAGATAGAGGTGGCTTAGCGGAGCCGGGCAGGGCAGCTACAGTCTTCCCAAGGTAGTCTTCCACACTCCGGCAGTGGGCTCTTCCCACACGGCCAACTGCACGGTGCAGGCCCACAGTGAGAGCATTTCCGCACAGAGCCAGTTCCAAAACGTGGAACCAGTAGGGGGCTAGGGGCAGTATTCTTCGAATGAGCTGCTTTATCAGATTCCTCCAAGACATCAGGCTACTGAAGGCTGGGAGGTGATACACTGGAAATCTACTGGGACACTATAAGCCAATAGTGGAAAACTGCAATATCTCAGGGTCCCACTGACAACTGACCATTATGAGAAAACAAGGGAAGAAAATGTCCCAAACAAACCTAGATACTACATCAATAAAACCCAATGACAGCACAGCAGAAGAAATGTCAGAAAGGGAGTTCAGAATGTACGTAATTAAAACGATCAGGGAAGCTAATGAGGAGATGAAAGAGCAAATGCAGGCATTGAAGGAGGAGATGAAAGAGCAAATGCAGGCATTAAATGATCGCACCAATCAACAGTTAAAAGACCAAATACGGGAAGCAAGAGATCATTTCAATAAAGAGTTAGAGATACTGAAAAAAAAACCAAACTGAAATCCTTGAAATGAAGGAAACAATAAACCAAGTTAAAAACTCCATAGAAAGCATAACCAATAGGATAGAACACCTGGAAGACAGAACCTCAGACATTGAAGGCAAAATACTTAATCTTGAAAACAAAGTTGGCCAAACAGAGAAGATGGTAAGAAACCATGAACAGAATCTCCAAGAACTATGGGATATCATGAAAAGGCCAAATTTGAGAATTATTGGGATTGAGGAAGGCTTAGAGAAACAAACCAAAGGAATGAACAATCTATTCAATGAAATAATAACAGAAAATTTCCCAAATCTGAAGAATGAAATGGAAAACCAAGTACAAGAGGCTTATAGAACTCCAAACATACAAAATTACAACAGACCCACACCAAGGCACATTATTATGAAAATACCTAACATACAAAATAAAGACAGAATTTTAAAGGCCGCGAGAGAAAAGAATCAAATTACATTCAGAGGGAAACCAATAAGAATATCAGCAGATTTTTCAATCCAGACCCTAAAAGCTAGAAGGGCCTGGAACAACATATACCAAGCCCTGAAAGAAAATGGATGCCAACCAAGAATCTTATACCCAGCAAAACTTACCTTCAAATTTGACGATGAAATAAGATCCTTCCATGATAAACAAAAGCTAAAGGAATTTACAAAAAGAAAGCCAGCATTACAGAACATTCTCAGCAAAATATTCCATAAGGAAGAGATGAAAAACAATGATGCAAATCAGCAACAGGAGGCGCTAGCCTAAAGGAATAGCCAAATAAAGGAGAAACCAAATCATGTCAAAAACAAATATGAGTCAATTGACTGGGAATACAAATCATATCACAATAATAACCCTGAATGTTAATGGCCTGAATTCATCAATCAAAAGACACAGACTGGCAGATTGGATTAAAAAGAAAAATCCAACAATATGCTGCCTGCAAGAGACTCATCTCATAGAAAGAGACACCCATAGACTAAAGGTGAAAGGATGGGGAAAAACATACCATGCACACGGACACAGCAAAAAAGCTGGAGTATCCATCCTCATCTCAGATAATGTGGACTTCAAACCAAAACTAGTCAGAAGGGATAAAGAAGGACATTACATGCTGCTTAAGGGAAGCATAAATCAGCAAGACATAACAATCATAAATATCTATGCCCCGAACATTGGCTCATCCACGTACGTCAAACAAATCCTTCTCAATTACAGAAATCAAATAGACCACAACACAATAATACTAGGCGATTTTAACACACCTCTCTCACCACTGGATAGATCGTCCAAACAAAAATTGAATAAAGAAACTATAGATCTCAACAACACAATCAGCAATTTAGACTTAACGGACATATATAGAATATACCATCCAACAAAGAATGAATACACTTTCTTCTCAGCACCACATGGATCCTTCTCTAAAATAGACCATATTTTATGCCACAAAGCTACTGTTAGTAAATACAAGAAGATAGAGATACTACCTTGTACTCTATCAGATCATAATGGATTGAAATTAGAAATAAATGACAGAATAAAAAACAGAAACTTCTCCAATACCTGGAGACTAAATAATACACTATTATATGATGAATGGATAACAGAAGACATCAGGAGGGAAATAAAAAAATTCTTAGAAGTAAACGAGAACAAAGACACATCATATCAAAATCTCTGGGACACTATGAAAGCAGTACTTAGAGGAAGATTTATTTCATGGGGTGCATTCAAAAAAAGAAGTAGAAATCAACAAATAAACGACTTAACACTACAGCTCAAAGCCCTAGAAAAAGAAGAGCAGACCTATACCAAAAGTAGTAGAAGACAGGAAATAGTTAAAATCAGAGCCGAAATCAACGAAATCGAAACAAAAGAAACAATCGGAAAAATTAACAAAATAAATAGTTGGTTCTTTGAATAAATAAATAAAATAGATAAACCCTTAGCCACACTAACAAAGAGAAAGAGGGAGAAAACTCAAATTACTAAAATTCGGAATGAACAAGGAAACATCACAACAGACACGAGTGAAATACAAAACATAATTAGAAGCTATTTCGAAAATCTATACTCCAACAAAACAGAAAACCTCGAAGACATCAACAAATTTCTAGAGACATATGAACTACCTAAACTGAACGAGGAGGACATACACAACTTAAATAAACCAATTTCAAGCAATGAAATAGAAGAGATCATCAAAAGCCTACCAACAAAGAAAAGTCCAGGACAAGATGGGTTCTCAGCCTTTAAAGAAGAGCTCATTCCAATACTCCTCAAACTATTCCATGAAATAGAAGAGGAGGGAACCCTACCAAACTCGTTCTATGAAGCCAATAGCACCCTGATACCTAAACCAGACAGAGACACATCGAAGACAGAAAATTTCAGACCAATATCCTTAATGAACATCGATGCAAAAATTCTCAACAAAATTTTAGCAAATCGCATACAAATATATATTAAAAAGATAGTGCACCACGATCAAGTGGGTTTTATCCCAGGGATGCAAGGTTGGTTCAACATTCGGAAATCAATAAATGTCATTCACCATATCAACAGACTTAAAGTTAAGAATCACATGATTATTTCAATAGATGCAGAAAAAGCATTTGATAAAATACAGCATACCTTCATGCTCAAAACACTAGAAAAAATTGGGGTAGTGGGAACATTCCTAACATTATAAAGGCCATCTACGCTAAGTTCATGGCTAATATCATTCTAAATGGTGAAAAACTGAAAGCGTTCCCCCTAAAAACTGGAACAAGGCAGGGATGCCCTCTTTCACCGCTTCTATTCAACATCGTCCTTGAGACTCTAGCCAGAGCAATCAGACAAACCAAAGAAATTAAAGGGATACGAATAGGAAAAGAAGAACTCAAACTATCCCTGTTCGCTGATGACATGATTATATATTTAGAGGAACTTGGAAATTCCACCAGAAAACTTTTAGAACTCATAAGTGAATTCAGTAAAGTAGCAGGTTACAAGATCAATGCTCATAAATCCAATGCATTTTTATACATAAGTGATGGATCTTCAGAAAGAGAAATTAGGAAAACTACCCCATTCACAATAGCATCGAAAAAAATAAAATACTTGGGAATCAATCTCACAAAAGAGGTGAAAGACCTCTACAATGAGAACTACAGAACACTAAAGAAAGAAATTCAAGAAAACCTTAGAAGATGGAAAGATCTCCCATGTTCCTGGATAGGCAGAATTAATATCGTCAAAATGGCTATACTACCTAAAGTGCTATACAGATTCAATGCAATTCCAATTCAAATCCCAATGATGTACCTTGCAGAAATAGAGCAAGCAATTATGAAATTCATCTGGAAGAATAAAAAACCTAGAATAGCTAAAGCAATCCTCAGTAGCAAGAGCGAAGCAGGGGGTATTGCAATACCAGATCTTCAACTCTACTACAAAGCAATAGTAACAAAAACGGCATGGTATTGGTACCAAAATAGACAGGTAGATCAATGGTACAGAATAGAGGACATGGACACAAACCCAAATAAATACAATTTTCTCATACTAGACAAAGGTTCCAACAATATGCAATGGAGAAAAGATAGCCTCTTCAACAAATGGTGCTGGGAAAATTGGAAAACTATATGCAATAGAATGAAATTAAACCCCTATCTCTCACCCTACACAAAACTCAACTCAAAATGGATCAAGGACCTCGGAATCAGACCAGAGACCCTGCATCTTATAGAAGAAAAAGTAGGTCCAAATCTTCAACTTGTTGGCTCAGGATCAGATTTCCTTAACAGGACTCCCATAGCACAAGAAATAAAAGCAAGAATCAACAACTGGGATAGATTCAAACTTAAAAGCTTTCTCTCAGCAAAGGAAACTATCAGAAATGTGAAGAGAGAGCCTACAGAGTGGGAGAATATCTTTGCCAACCATACCTCAGATAGAGCGCTAATTTCCAGAATCTATAAAGAACTCAAAAAACTCTACACAAAGAATACAAATAATCCAATCAACAAATGGACTAAGGAAATGAACAGACACTTCACAGAAGAAGATGTACAAGTAATCAACAGATATATGAAAAAATGTTCAACATCCCTACTAATAAGGGAAATGCAAATCAAAACTACCCTAAGATTTCATCTCACCCCAATTAGAATGGCGATTATCAAGAATACAAGCAACAATAGGTGTTGGCGAGGATGTGGTGAAAAAGGAACACTCATACATTGCTGGTGGGGTTGCAAATTAGTGCAGCCACTCTGGAAAGCAGTGTGGAGATTCCTCAGAAAGCTTGGAATGGAAACACCATTTGACCCAGCTATCCCACTCCTTGGCCTATACCCAAGGACTTAAAATCAGCATACTACAGAGATACAGCCACATCAATGTTCATTGCTGCTCAATTCACCATAGCCAGATTGTGGAACCAACCTAGATGCCCTTCAGTTGATGAATGGATAAAGAAACTGTGGCATATTTATACAATGGAATATTACTCCGCAATGAAGAATGATAAAATTATGGCATTTGTAGGCAAATGGTCGAAATTGGAGAATATCATGCTAAGTGAGATAAGCCAATCTCAAAAAACTAAAGGACGAATGATCTCGCTGATAAGCGGATGAGGACATATAATGGGGGGTGGGACGGGCTAGCATTAGGTTTAGGGTTAGGTTTAGAGATAGGCTAAGGAGAGCGGTAAGAATGAAGGAAAGAAGGACTGTGTAGAGGGAAAAGAGGGGTGGGAGGGGTGGGAGGGGTGGGAGGGGTGGGGGGGAGGGGAAAAATAAGATAAACATCATTACCCTATGTAAACGTAAAAAAATAAAAAAAAATAAATAAAAAAAATGAAAAAAAATAAAAATAAAAAAAATAAAAAGTGCCAGGGATGTAGCTCAGTGGTAAAAGACCTCTGGGTTCAATCCACAGTACCACCTTTACCCCAAGAAAGAAAGAAAAGCAAGCTCAGGAGGAAGAAAGAACTGAAAGCCCTATAGACCACAGCCCCTCTTCTGCATAAAAACAATACATGGAGTTGTGAATCTGATGATCATTCCACTTCACAATCCACACACAATCTGGGAAGGTGCTGGAATACTGCCACATATGTGCTCAGATAAGACTTCAGGTAGGGCCTGCAGATATTCTGCAGGGAAAGGACAGGACTTCAAGAGTCTACTACTGATATATGCCCCATTTGACTGTCCAGTGGGAACTCAGGGCTGACCATCCCCAGAGGAGGACCCAGGCCTGCAGACACTAGAAACTCCCACAGGGATTCTAGTCTGAAATTGCCAGTTCCCACCATAATCAGTGTAGTCAGTTTCGAGTAGCTTCACCCCTCAGTTTCAGGATACCACAGCTCACTCACCTTTTACTGGCTTTTGAGGGGACCAGTTTTCTTTCTATAAGATCTTCCAGCACCTGCATGGCAGAGCAAACCAAGTCCCCTGAACATAAAAGAAGGAGCCTAAAGATGGATACCAACACTGGCAGGTTCCAGAGACAAAAGCCATACCAGACGGTCAAAGCCTGCTCCTCTTTACTGCCCATGTGCTGGATTAGACAATGCTTACCTAAGGGCTCTGGAATGGACAGGGCTTATGTTTTAACATAACCAGACTGAGTCTAGTGAGTTTTCTAAGTAAGAGGAAGTGACATCAAATGCATAAATCAATGAGGTCACAATGGCAGGTTCTTGCTGTAGGTGTTTTCTTTTGAGGTGCTGGGAATTGAAATCCAGAACATTAGGCTGCAGCTAATTTAAGGCAAGGTCTTCTTGGAGGAATGGGGTCCATTCCAGTCAGTAAGACATTTGCATTTAACCTTACATATAAGGTCTTTTCAATTTGTGGAATATATATGTCTATATATTATTTATGTTTGGAAATAATAAAGTGACAATCCTATAAAATTTCATTTAAATTCCCTGCTCTCTTTTGTGAGAAAACAGATTGAACATTAAACTGGGAAGGAATCCCCTAAGGCAGTAATATTCAATGAAAATAATATATGAGTTTCAAGGGAAATTAAAAATTATCAAGTATTCACATAAAATATAAGTAGTAGAAATTGAGTTTAATAGCATAACCCAACATATCCATTATGTGAATATTACCATTATGTGATCAATAAAATATTACTAGTGAAGTATATGTATTTTGGGGAACAGCACTCTCTAAAAACTATATCAAGCCTCAGAATATCTCAGTTCACAGAACCATATTCAAAATTCGAAAGCTATGATTCCCCTGACCTCAGGAGGTACTGACCACTCTTTTATTATAAGTTATAAGTAAAGGATTCAGTTCTTTGCAGTACTTGTGGCTCATGTGTTCAGATACAAAGTTTGGAGTTTATTATTTAAATGTATTAAAGGCAAACTTCTTTTGCAATTTGGTCTTAGTGCTAATGTCCAGTCTATGACTTTTTTTTTCTTCCTATGATGAAAGCATCTCAATAAGCAAGTTGGCTTGGAATTGAGATGAATTGTGTTGCCAGGCATCATGGCACACACCTGTAATCTCAGTAGCTTGGGAAGCTGAGGTAGGAAGATTGCAAGTTCAAAGTCAGTCTCAGAAACACAGCAAGGCCCTGTTAGTAAATAAAACATAAAATGTGCTGGGAATGTGGCTCAGTGGTTAAGTGCCCCTGGGTGTTCAATCCCCAGTACACACACACACACACACACACACACACACACACACAAAGCATCTAATTTAAAAGCCCAAATACAAATACCTCCACTATACCACATAACTCATACAAATTTTCTTCTTAATTTAGGACTTGGTTATTGACACTTTTTCAAAAAAGCAGGATTGTGTATGTGTGTGTGTACATACTAATACATACATATATATATACATATGTGTATATATATATATATATATATTTTTTTTTTTTTTGCTTGCTATCTGCTATCTGGAATGGAATGGACCATGACCAGCATGACCAGCATTGGGTGTGAAAAAGTCTACTTCTGGAAACTTTCTTGTTAAAACTCCCTGCTCTCAGGGCAGTATCTCTCCTGTTTTTTGAACCTGAAAAGAAAAGAAATATTGGTAAGTAATTTTATTCCTCACCTAAAAGAAATGCAGGCAAGAGATTTGTCTGCACCTATGTCCATGTATGTGTATATATATGTGTGTGTGTGTATATATATATATATATATATATATATATATATATAATATGCACATTTCATATACCTGATTGGTTATGGAACTCCCTCTCCAGGACCTGGGGAAGTAGTTCTGGTTCAGTTTATAACAAGGACAGATAACAGCCAGAAGTAATCTGAACACTTCTTTATCAATTAGCAAATAATACAGGTTTCTAAGTCATTTTCTAAACATAGCTGAACATGGGCAATAGAGGCATGGAGCCGAGAACATTTTACTGGGGACACAGAGTGAAAAAAAGCAAGGAGAAACCACCTTGAACCACCAGAGAATTGGAACCTGGAATTCAGACAAGGAAGATTCCACCTTTTATATTTTGGAATGTTGATGACATAGGTGCCTATATACATGTATTAGTAGCCTCCATAATTAGTAGCATTATCCATCTGTATCCTCTAAAATTATTCTCATTGTAGAGATGAGACAATTCAGGTTTCTGGATATGAAATGGCAACTGGGCAGCACCCCAAAACTACCCAGAGACAGAACTGTATAAAATCCCTTCAAAGTTTCTCAAAGGCTGGTTTGCTCCTGACATAGGGGATGTCAATCTGGAGAAATATTATTTTTCTCCATTTTGAAGAGAGTGCCTAGAGAAGACATCCCAGGGGTAACACAAATGTTTTTCCTCATCTCATGTTAAGAAATTCTTCAGAAACAGCTATCAACCCAGATTCTTTATGAGGGTAAATGCTTGTAGGTTACAAGGTGCAAAAAAGCACAACACAGGCCCAGAGTCTGAGTATGACTCAGGAAAGAAATAAATCTATAAGGTTTATAAGAAATTGAAAAGAAAAATTATGTAACTATTTCTAAAAAATATAAATGTCCTTTTGTTGCTATTGTCACAACATATCATTCAGTAAACAATCATTTATGAATATTTCTAGGATTTGCCAGTTCTTATCCCATATGATTTTGTATTAAACTCCAAAATTCAGATAATAGAATGCATGATTCACTGTCAAAAACATTAAAAAAAACCTTCAAGGAAGAAGAGTGGATGTTTTACTGAATGTGCCATCCAACAATTTACTTACAAATGATTTTGAGAAAATATATTCATTTTCCTACAGCCATAGGGAAGACAGATTTTCCTTATTTATTTTTCCTGTTAGAATTTCCAAAGATAGACCCTAGAATTCAATTTGAAATAACCTCCAATATAAAGCAGAAAAGAAACCTACATTACTTACTCATGGGAAGAAAAAAGGTAATGTTGGGAACTTGAGGTGGTAAGAGGTTTATGTTGCCTATGTGAGAGGTTCTCAGACCCTGAACCTGGATACTGTGGTTAGAACACTAACCGCACTTAGCCCTATCACTATAGTAACCTAGCCCCCTTTCAACCTCCACCACATTTTCTTCCTCTTGCTTTTTCTGCCAGTGACCTTTTAGTCCATTGGTTATAATCCCTGCACATGTTGTAAGCCCACTGGGTCCAACAACACTCAGAGATATTCTGCCAGGTGACTGCTTGATGATATAAGTCTACCATGCTACAATTTGAGTTCTTTATAGATTCTGGAAATTAGCGCTCTATCTGAGGTATGGTTGGCAAAGATATTCTCCCACTCTGTAGGCTCTCTCTTCACATTTCTGATAGTTTCCTTTGCTGACAGAAAGCTTTTTAGTTTGAATCTATCCCAGTTGTTTATTCTTGCTTTTATTTCTTGTGCTATGGGAGTCCTGTTAAGGCCTAGATGTCCTTCGGTTGATGAATGGATAAAGAAACTGTGGCATATTTATACAATGGAATATTACTCCGCAATGAAGAATGATAAAATTATGGCATTTGTAGGCAAATGGTCGAAATTGGAGAATATCATGCTAAGTGAGATAAGCCAATCTCAAAAAACTAAAGGACGAATGATCTCGCTGATAAGCGGATGAGGACATATAATGGGGGGTGGGACGGGCTAGCATTAGGTTTAGGGTTAGGTTTAGAGTTAGGCTAAGGAGAGCAGTAAGAATGAAGGAAAGAAGGACTGTGTAGAGGGAAAAGTGTAGATCAAGTTCTCTGAAACTGATCTCCAGAAGTCTTTCTTCAACTCCATTGCCACACCCTCCTCAGCTGTTTGGTGGGCCAAGAGACCCCGCAAGGCAAATAATTTTTTAAAATACTTAATTCCCTTTTTTTTTTCTTGAAATCAAATTCTATCTGCCTTTTTGGATTCATTTTCTTATCTTTGAAGTCAGAAACTACAAAGAAATGCAAACAAGAGTCTTGAACTGCCAATTTATACAGGGAATATCTAAATGTTCAATAATCATAAAATGTTCAACATCTTTAGAAATTAGAGAAATATAAAATAAAATTTCATCATAGACAAAATTGAATAGTAATGATGAAGATAATAAAACAAAAGAATGCTCATAAACCTGAGATGAGTTTAAGTTATCTAATTGTGGAAGCTGTTTTGCTATTGAAGATATACGATACTCCCCATCACAGAGACTTACTGAAATGACAGTATATGTGACTATGATGACATGTACAAGCACAATAGTATTCATTCAAACACTTGTAACACAGCGGGATGGTATATCTGGGAAGAGATAAATAATAACCTGAGGGAACACTGGTCACTAAGGGCCAGTCACATTTTGGTCATAGTATATTCACTTTTTAAAATAGTATAGAACACCATGTTTAATTTTATGTAGGTGTAATATTCACTGATATTTCACATGTATACATGTTCAGAAAGAATGTACATAGATTTGGGCTGGGGATATAGCTCAGTTGGTAGAGTGCTTGCCTTGCAAGCACAAGGCCCTGCGTTCAAATCCCCAGCACCACACACACAAAAAAAAGAATGTACATAGATTTAATAAGAAAATGAAAATCATCAGATGCTCACAAAACTCAATTACACATCCCATGTGTATATGATAAAACTCAACATCCCAAAAATGAAAATTTCCCCAAAATTAAAATACAATATATTCCCACCAAATTTGCTATGTACATAAATGAATATATCACAGTGAATTCTACATTTATGTGTATCTATAAAGCAGTAATTAAAAAAAACTATAAATAAATGGAAGAGAGGGGAAGGTAGGAGAAGGAAAGGGAAAATACTGGGTACTGAAGTGGAGCAAATTATATTCTGCACTTGTATGATTATGTCAAAATGAACCCAAATATTATGTATAACTATAATGCAATAATGCATTAAGTTCTAAAATTCATCCACAAAGTTATACATAACATTAGTCAAGAAATTTTTCAATTGTAAGAGCAAAAGAAATACTTATCATACCTGAAATTCATGTATATTATGAAACTACACAATTACAATAAGGAATCACAATATAAACAAAATCCATATATAAATCCATACATATATAAAAATTATATACTTCATTGCAATATAAAAGTCTAGATAAATCAAACCATAACAAGGCCAATCTCAGCAACTTAGCTAGATTCTTTATCAAAACAAAAATAAAAAGTACCAAGGATATAGCTCAGTGTTAAAGTATCCCTCAGTTCAACTTCCAGTACAAAAAAAAAAAAAAAAGAAAGAAAAGTAAAGAAAAGAAAAAAAAGGAAGTGAAGAAAAAGAAAGTAAAAATGAACAATAAGTTAGCTCAGATGGAAGCAAGGTTCCTATAGACCACAGCTCCTCTCCTGCAGGGAAAGGATATGGGGATTTGATTATGATAATCGTCCCACAAGTCAATCACTAGCATCTGGGAAGACCCGGCCCGGAGTCCCCATCTGCTAGCTCCTCTTCCCACCAGAGCAAGTCCCGCGGTTCCAACAGTCTCCCTCCCTCAGTCTCCCTCCCCAAGTTCCTGATGCTACTGCACACTCACAATTTCCTGGTGCCTAGGACCCAGGACTGTCCCTAGGGATCTTCAGCACTCTCACAGTAGAGCAAAACGTAACTCCAAAGGATGAGAGAGAAACCTGGAGCCAAATGGCAAAAATGGTGGACTCAGGAGTAATAGACTCCGGCCAGATTGTGGAATCCCACCTCTCCTCCCTGGTTGCACACAGGATTGGATAGTTCTCACTATGTGCTCCTGATTGGACAGGCTTCAGATCCTATCCCCTGAGTCTGAGTTCAGTGAATCTTTTTTTTTTTTTTTTTTGAGTGACAGAAAGTATTATCCAATCCTGGCATTAATAAAGCCAGAATGACAGGTTTGTAGGATGCAGCTTTTTTCTTTTTTTTTTCTTTTGAGATCAGGGAATTGCACCTCAGAGCCTCAGGCTGCTGCTGTTTTAAGGCAAGGTTTTCTTCCCGAAGGGGGATCTAGCCCAGCCAGTAGAACATTTGTTTTTAACCTTGCAAATAAGATCATTTAAGTTTATGGGTTATATCCTGTTGATCATTCATGAATGAAAATAATATAATAACAATTACTATAAAATTCCATTTAACTTTTCTGCTTTCTGTTCTTGTTTAGGAGAAAGACTGATCTTTGAACTGAGAAGTAACCCTATAAAACAACAATGTCCAAAGGAAACAACAGGGAAGGCACAAGGATAATTAAAATATTTCTAGTATTCACATTAATAACATGAAAAGAAACAGTTGAAATTAATATTAATAACATAACCTAGCATATCCAGAATATTATCTCTGACTAATAAAATACTACTAATGAAGTATATGTGTTTTGAGAACTACACCCTCAAGTTTGACTCTATCATAACCCAGTTAACATTAGCTATATTCCAGATTTGAGAGCTGTGAGTCCTATGACATCAGGGACTTAAAGGGCCTTGTCTATCTCTTTATATTCTAGAGTTGATGGATAGAGTTTTCTACTAATATTTATCCTCAGACTACATAAGTAGGAGAAACAGTGTCCAGAGTGGGAGCACGAACCTGCAACCAGGAAGTGTCCCAAAGTAGATCATTCTTTTCCACTTCATTCTGGTCATAGGTTCTTTCCCATTGCAGATATCAGACAGCATAAAAAAGAAGATGGGGGAGCTCAGGAATTTAAAGTCACATAGCCTGAAATCTTCCACAGTCTTGACTCTATGGTTTAAATACATTAAATGCAAACTTATTTGGCAATTTGGACTTAGACCTGATAGCCAGACTGTAACATCTGTTTCCTCTGGTGGACAAATTTCCACAACTAATAAGCAGGTGGGTTGGGACTCATGATGAGCTGTGTCTGACTCCAAAGCCAAAATACCTCCACCATATCAGAAGGCTTTTGCAATTTCTTATTCTCATCAAAAAAGCAGGATTTGTGATATACATATATAAAATTCAGTCCTATATATTATATAACTCAGCAGAACATTCTCATATATCTGTGTCATCTTGTGGTTTCCATGCCAGGATCCAGGAAATCCTGCTTCAGTTTATATCTAGGGCAAACACAAGCTAGAATTTAACTCAACACCCCTTTACATATCAAAATATAGGTTGATATTATTAATCAGGGTTTATTAATTATAGAACTGGTTGATCTAGAGGAATGTAAAGGAACACAAAGCCCTATGATTTCAAAACAAAGAGGGACATGGGCTATAGAGGCATGCAGCAGAATTTTTTTTTTTTTATTGAGAGTATTCATCAAAAGGGAGGCCAAGACTGGAGAGATATATAATTATTAGCAGTACCATAAAACATTAGAGAATTGGAATCTGGATTTCAGACCAGGAGGAGTTGACATGCTGTATTTGGGCTTGTGGATGACATGAGTGCCCATGATAAAATTTTAAGATTTAAGTTTCTGAAAGAAAATTAATAAGGTGTTAGATAATGGTTAAGTAGTATCTACACAGTAACTTCAAAGTGTTTTGTCAGCTGTGGAAACACAGTACCTACTTAAATCAAAAGTCCCCATGAAGACATTTTCCAACTGAGTCCTCTGAAAACATACAATAGTAGAAATGAGAAAACACAGGTTTCTAGGTATGAAATGGCTTCTCAGCAGCATGTGTCTTTACTGAGAACTGCACAGGGCAGAACTGCATCAAATTCATTCTAAGCATCTCAAAGTCTGGTTTACTCCTGATATAGAGGATGTCCATCTACAGAAATATTATTTTTCTCCATTTTAAAGGGATAGCCTAGAGAAGACATCCCAGGAGGTCCCTTTGACTTGAGAGATAAATGTTTATCCTATTTTCACTTTAAGGGAACTCTTTAGAATCAGAGCTATGTCAACCCAGGTTCCTCATTGGGGCAATTGTTTGGAGACTACAGGGAGCAAGAAAGTGCAACACAGGGCCCAAAATGTGAGTATGACTTAGGGAAGAAAAAAATCTAAGTGACTGATAAATCAACTGAAATGCAACTCAAGCTTTTCCATTGGGAAACTGCAAAAATTGGAACAGAGATTTTGTTTGCCACAAGGACAAGAAATTAACCTAGAAAAGTAATTTTTAAATGCCAACACCCAAATAATCCTGGATGCAGAGAAGTATCTAAAATCAGACATTCTGTGGCAATGTAACTTCGGCAACCCTTCTGTGATGTAATCTGACTGAAACTATTAAATTGTTACATGTGCTTATCCCTTCACTCAGTATTCCATTTCCCAGAAGTCTGTCTTTACCAGAAGACTAGTTTGTTATTAACTGAATTGTGCCTCTCCCTTAATCCATATATTAATGTTCCAAATACCTAGTGCCTCAGACTGTGATTCTACTTAAATATGTTTCCTAAATACATGATTAATTTAATCCAGTTAATTGGTGTAATGTATAATCCAATTTACTTTATCTCCTTTAAAAAACAGCAATAAAGACACAAATAGCATAGAAAAATATCATGCAAACATAGAGACAAAAAATGGCAATATAGATGTCAAAGAGTGGACCTCAAAGGAAATCATTCCAGCAAGCACTTTGATATTATGGAATTAGCTGAAAAAATTTCTGTTTAACCTTATATGTGGCATTCTTGTAACAGTCCAATGATACTGATGCAGTTTATTAGGACACATACACACTGTTCCTGCATCATGGCAAAATGAAGAAACAATTGAATTACATCATATTCCACAAGCATTGAAAGACTGAACTGCTGCAAGAAATGACATTACTTACTAGAATATTATAAAGGCATGTGAGAACATTCTCCTTACCCAATGGGACTATAGAGATTTTTTTTGTCATGGTAGTCATGTAAAATATGTAGACTACTTTTACCTCATTTTTTTGTGTAACCCTCACTCATGTTTAAGGCCAATACATTCTTGATGAAGGTGTTAGTGTTTAAGTCTTGTAAAAGAACTAGAAGTACAGCAGAGATGACTGGTATATGGGCTACCTGGGGCAGGTAGCACCAGAAAAGAAATATTCAGTACCCAGTAATCATTAAAAACAATGTGAAATTATTTTCTCTGTTATTTCTACAAGTATGCAATCTGAAGATTTACACCTACTAGGTTACCTGGGGGAGGGTTAATACAGTCTACATTTCTTTAGGGATAGGATATAGGTCATTCAAGTGGCAAACACCTGGAACAGGGTTTATGGGAGTCCCCATACTTGAGTATTTGTCTTGTACCTATCTTAACCATCTCCAATTCCTGCCTGTGGAGATTCTTCTCCAGAAATCTCATCTAACTTTATACCAGAGATATTGTTGGTTGTGTGGTGCACTTGTTCTTTCCCCAAGGAGACAGAATTAAGAAGTAGATCCACAATGATCTGCATGGGGTTCTAAAAAGATATTGTCATTCATGTTGGACAATAATTAACTCTGGCCATTCTGGCTGACTCCATAGTGGACACTGCCATTGAAAATATTTATACCCAGGTATAGATGAATATATGCATAGGTCATATATTGGTGACACTTGGTTACAGAATAAATACTGTGGGTAAATATTTGAGTAGAAAAATCTAGTATTCAGTACTTAAATATCCACCCTACTCTCATTTTCAATAGTACAAACATGAATGTTCTGCCACAGTTTCAACATGGAATAATCTACTCCTATTATTACAGGTTTCATAATTCCCCTGCTCACACACACACAGACAGGGAATGTCAAAGGACATCTCAGATATGATCCCAGATGAGAATTTTCCTTGATTGGTCATCTCTAGACTCCTCTCTTTTACCTTTGAGTGCCTCCTGATAAGTGGCTATAAGGGTCTGGTGTGAGGGCTAAGTCAACATATGAAAATACTCCCACTCTGGATCTTTTTGTGCCTAAAACCTTAGAAGGGTTGGATACATCAGGAATAAATTCTGCTCTGTTACACATCTTCCTTCACATGAGCTAAACAAGGGATTGTCCCTAGAATGCAGGTGTCTTGTTACCAGAGATCTAAGTTCTTTTGGGTTGTAATGCTAAGAAATTGGCACTTCTTCAATGTTTAAATACCTGGACCTCTTTCCATAATAAAACCTCACCAAAGTGTCCTTTGGGGTGTTGCCTTGTCTTCTTCTAATTAATCCAAAATCTACAAACAGGAATGGCCTTTCAGTCCCTTGGGAATTTGTCAATGTGTTGCTCCACTTTGGTGGAAGCTCATAGCAGGCCTGGAGAAGACTTGGACTTGAATGGTTACATTAGAACCTTATTTTCCTCAAACTGAGATCAAGTATATCTTGAGCCTGTATTCTGGCTGGAGGTAGAAAACCATGATTATTACAGAAGGGGCCTGTCAAGAGAGCTCAACAGTGTAAACCAAGCTTTGTGCCTGGGCTTGCTAAGTTTGCTGGTGAGAAATATCTGCAGTGGCCACATGATGGCAGCCTTGCACAAACCAAGGTCAACCTGGGTGCTTTCCCTGGATCCAGCCCAGTCACTGGATCCCAGGCAGTGGGTGCTCACCTGCCTTCCTGCAGAACTGTCAAAGGCCCTGCCCAGGTGTGTATCCTTAATTACAGCAAAACACTCTGTTCTTCTCAAGGGGAAAACAACAGCATCACAAACTGCTCACCTCAGTCTACTTGCCTTCATGCAGAACTGATCTGTTTCTAAAGGAAGCTATGTGTGCTATCTTGCTCCCCAAGTTTCAATTATGCAAAAAGTCACATAAAACAAAGACTTATTGTTAATAGGGTCTCAAGGGTCTCTAATAAAAAAAAATGTGGTTTTTATTGTGAGTCCAGGAAAGCTGATTGCAGATTTTCCAAATTTTGTAAATAAATGGATAGACATGCCAATAAATAAATAAATAAAAACTCTCCCTAATCCACTAAAATCTGTCCTGCTTCTCTTTGCTTTAGAAAAATGTGGGAAGCCTTGAGATTCCCTGCTCACTGAGATCCCTCCCTTGGATGAATGGAGATGGGGATGGAGCTCTCTCTGTTCCTCTGTTTAGCACTCTGAATATCTATCTACCTTCCTCTCAGTCCCTGACACCTTTGGCAGTCTCTTTTGCAGTAGAGATTCAGTTATATCATCATGTACCTAAACACATTTTATCATCAGGCTGATTATAGTAATTTGGTTCCATGTTTCTTTACATTAATTATGAGTTTTGCTTGTCAATAGCAGCATCCAAGGTATTTTGGTAAACAGTTTTGCTCCATTTACAAAATGGGAAAAATATTTCTCTTGAAGGATTGACTGGGAAACTTCAGGCACATTCCTAGGATTCCATGGATGCCAAGTAACAGTTGTTTAAAATGGATGTGGGATGAGAAGGGAAAAGGTAGTCAGGCGCAGGACAGAAAATGCAATATATTGGGATTGGGAGCCCTACCTTCCCCCATGAAGTGTAGCCTAATATGATCCAGGCCTGGTCCTTGGGTATTAGTGAGAGGGATAGGCCATTTCCCTAACTAAGGCCAATTCCCGAAAGGCAATTTCTCTAGTGAAGTCAAGCTTAGACTGGTAACAAATATGCCCAAGATCCTCACAGTCATGGCATACCACATGTCTCTGGTAGTCACAACTTGAGGTCAGTACACACTTGTCTTATGCAGTCATCCCTTTCAGACACATTGGGCAGTTGCTGTACTGAAGACTGGCACAGACTCTTAGTCAAGGAAGACATGGCCCAATCTCTCCTAGGATTTTCTGGCCAGTGCAAGTAGAAGCACCAACAAGAAGCAATGAAAGTAAGGAGACCAGGGCTCTAATTTTATCCTAGTGTTAACAAACAGTACATCAACATGTGGTCTTAAATAGTACTTATGAAGGAACTCTCTGGTTGGGTCCTGCTGAGGTGGGCTGGGCAGGCAGCAAGGAGAGAGACAGAGAAAGAGACATAAGGAACTATGCAGTGTCTGGCAGCATGGTCCAGTGACCTTGAGTTCCATTACAATACTAGAGGAGCAAGAAACAAAAAGTTCACTTGTGAATATTCATCCTGGATTGTAAACTTGAAGAGGTCAGGGCCAGGGCTCAATGCCCAAGCAGCATGGAAACATTCAGTTCCATTTGAATGTCAATTTCAAATCTAAATACTTGGGAAAAAAACCCTCACAATGACTTGAATTCTGCAAAATTCAGTGGCATTCTTCTTGCATGGCACCTCTCATGAGTCTCTGAGTGGGGACAGGGAATATAATTGGATCGTATCTTTCTATACTTCTACACACTGTCCCACAAGTTCACTAGTACCAACACACTTGTATATGCTTCAGACATTTTGCTCAAGAAATACAGCATCATATAGCACAATAGTAATCTCATCATACATGCAATTACTGTTTTACATTTGAACATTACCTGAGTCACTTAAACCATCCATATTTTTTGGTCATTATTCAGAAGTCTGCTTGAAAGCTTATAGAACAGTCATACACAGCCATATTGTTGCTTTTCAATGTTTGGGTTCCTTCTAATTTTTAGCTATAATAAAAATAATCTGTAAAATATAAAGACCTTAGCCAAAAGAGTAAAACCAAAGAGTGATGGTAGAGGAAGTATTTTTCATTGGGGAAGGATTTCTGTTCTCTCCCATTGTTATCACACAAGACCAGCCTTCCTTGGAATTCTGTTTCCTTACCACAAGTTCTGCCCTTGAATTGTTTGGACCTCTTTCTCCTTAGCCTCCTTGTGTCTCTCATGCCTACTCAGCTCTCCTCAGGGTGTAGTTGTGCTGAGTCTGGGCAGCTGAGAAGCAGCACCCCATACACACCCTGTCATCCACCACTAGCACTTAAAGAGGTACCAGAGGTGGTCAGACTTTGAAGATCAGTTGAGGAACAGGACTGAGCAGCAGACAGCAGAGCAGCCACCTGTGAGAGAAAAGGGCTCAGACCACTGCCCTGCCTCCTCTAAGACACAGTGACTCCATATTGCTTTCTGAAAATGATGAAATTTAATCCATCTGCAGCATCTGGTTTGAGGTTCCCAATCAACAGGATGGGAAGTCTTGAAGTTTTCAGGATGAGAGCTGGGTGGGGTAGAGCTGTTTAGATGATTTCCATTTCTATAGAATCATTAGTCTATCAGCCATGTGTTTTATCTCCCAGGTGAGAGAATGTCATTGTGACTACATGGATATATGACAGAAACTAAATTATTCTAGATGAGAAGTCTGTCCTTGAAACTATGAACTTAATGTAATTTGGGTTGGAAACTTGTGCTAGGAGTCAGGGGACAATGATTCAGAATTTTTGCAAGATAAGGAGACAAAGGCCCTCAGAACTGACTTCCTTCTCTGTACAGTGAGCAGCTTCTCCCTCATGCTCTCAAAGGCCCTTCTTCCTTTTGGAGTTGGTGGCTCCTCTGTCTTCCCATGGAGATTGGTCTCTGGCAGACATTTTAGCAGCAGCTGGACAGAAGGATAGGGGGCCAAGATGTGACTGTGCTCAGTCTATAGTGTTTGTTTTCTCTTCTTCCAGAAGTAGCTCCTGATTTTATTTGGTATCTCTCCCTGCATTTCACCCCATGTAGTGTGAGTGGAGCAGGTGACTAGGCCTAAGAAGTCACAGCATGAAAGCCCCCTGAACAAGGAGGCACTTAGTCTCCCAAATTGGCTTGAGTTGACCCAGATAGATTAAGAGGCCCACAAATGACTGGTAGAAAGTAAGCATGGAAAGCTTATTGTCATCTCTTGTCTACAGGGGAGGCCATAAAATGGAATGGGAACTGAGAGAGAAAAAGACACTGGATCACTGACACCTGCTGTGCCTGCATTAAGAACTACCCACAGTGTTTTTACTTGTAAAAGAGCACAACCCTCCCCACACACATACACAATACCTTTGCCTATGTTAGAGTTGGTTTTCTGGTCACTTGAAACCAAGAGTATTGACAGACCTATTGTTTTTCTCAATTCCCTTTTGTAGTAATGGAGGGAAAAGAGAATGATAGCAGGGAACAACAGAAGATTAAATCTCCAAAACAATCAAATAACCCAATTAATAAATGTGCAAATAAACTAAACAGACACTTCTCAAAAGAAGAAATACAAATGACCAAGAAATATATAAAAAATTGTTCAACATCCTTACCAATTAGGGAAAGGAAAATCAAAACTATATTGAGATTTTATCTCACACAATTCAGAATGGCAATCATCAAAAACAAAAACAATAAATGTTGCAGAGAATGTAAAGAAAAAGAAAAACTTTTATACAGTTGGGAGGAATGTAAGTTAATGCAACCACTATGGAAATGAATATGGATGCTCCTCAAAAAACTGGATGTGAAACCACCATATGACCCAGCTGTACCGCTCTTCACTTTTTATCCTGAATAACTGAAGCCATCATGCTACAGTGGAACAAACATACATATCCATTTTTATAGCAAAACATTTCACAATAGCCAAACTATAAAACCAGTATATGTGTCCATCAATAGATGAATAGATACAGAAAATGTGGTGTACATATATATATATATATATATATATATATATATATATATATACACAATGTAGTTTTACACATCCATAAAGAAAACTGAACTTATGTTTTTGCAGGAAAATAGATGAAACTAGAGAACATCATGTTAAGGGAAATAAGTCAAACCCAGAAGGTTAAGGGTTATATGTTATATATGAAAGGTAGTGAGAAAAAAGAAAACAAAGCAGGGGGTAGATCTTCTAAAAATCAAAGGAAGATCAGTAGCGAAAAGGGACCAAGGGGTAGGATGTAGGGAGGGAAGAGGAAAGTGCTGGGAATTGATATTAGCCAAATTTTATTGTTTTATTGAGTCATGTATAAATATGTAACAACAAATTCTAGCATTATGTACAACTGAAACCAGTCTTAAATCAGGAATGGGTCCTTGTTCCTCCTCTGTTGAAAATTAAACACCCAAGAAATGTCAAGGCAAGAAAAAAAGTTTTATTTAAAGAATAGAATAGAGAGAGAGAGAGAGAGAGAGAGAGAGAGAGAGAGAGAGAGAGAGAGACAGAGAGAGAGACAGAGAGAGAGACAGAGAGAGAGAGAGAGAGCACGCTCTGGAAAGGAGTTCAGTGCTGATACTCAAGGGAGTGGGGGTGAATTTTCCCTTTATAAATCTTAGGCTTTATTTTCTCTTGTCGTCTTCTCCTGTTATCTTGCCTCTGTGACCAAAGATGATCAAAAGGGCAGGAAGATAGTCAACCAGGTGATGATTGCTTGTATTGGAGGATGTGATCCTTCCTCTTCCCCAGGGACTGTTAGCAATCAGTTGTTGGTTAGTGATATCTACCCTTCTCCCTTTCTTTGGTAATCAATTATTTGCTCTTTGCTCTTTTCAGGAAATCATTTTTCACTAGATCTACAGTGTATATTAAGAACCACATCAACTGAGGCATATTTCTTGAGTGAATAGAACAGGAGTAGTCCTGTGAATTTCTGTTGGTGGGGTGTCAGAGCAACAATAACTTCTGATAGGACAAATGTAGTTGTAGTTTGATTGTGCCAAACAGGATGGAAGGGAGGAGTTCAGAGCACTGCTCACCTTTGATTGGCTAAATGCAGTTTTCTTATTGGACCCAGCATTGACTAGAACCCAGGTGCTGGAGACTGCAGGCAGGAAATGATCATCATATGAAATCATGCTAGTTGTACAGCACAGAGACTTCCCCTTTGTATTCATAAATCTCTAGCATGAAAGGCATCACATAAATCTTTGCAAAAAAGTAATAAAAAATTATGTATATCTTGTAGAGTCACCTAAAACCTGGCCTCGGGGAATATGAGAATTCTGGCATCATTGATCATTTGCAAGTTGCAGTGGGAAACAAGGGCACTTGATGCTCAGAAATGGGTCCAAATTTATCTCCTGGTAAACCTATCTGCTAGAGTGTGAGAAGGGCAAAGGCACTCCTAGTGTTTACCTCTATTCTTACACTTTCTACCTTTGACTCTTCCTGAAAGAGCTGTAGACTGAGGCACCTGAAATCTTGACAGTGTATCTGGAGCAAGATCAATGCAGATCATGAGAATCTTCAAATGTTTAATGTTACAGAACTGGTGACTTCTGGGAATCTGAGTCAGTGCAAAGGCTCCCCTTCTAACCCCAATTCTTCTGATCAAGTTAGAAAGACTTCAGAAATATCACTCAGAGTAATAGGCATGAGTTTATTGAAGTGATAGGACAAGGGAAAAGGACACTCTCAAGGAAGAGAGTGAGTTCTCTCAGAAATGAGAGAGACTGTGTGCCTCTTCTGCACTCTAATTTTATTAGAGGGTCCTAGAGAAGTTTCTAGAGAGTCCCAACAATGTCCACATCATGATTTTTGACTGACAGCTCAATGATTTCAGACTGTCAAGTCCCCACTGACACAACTCTAGGTGACTTTCACCCATGGTTACGGGTTCTCATTTAATTCTTAACCAAAAATTCTTACAAATTATATGATTAGAAGGAATTGTCTTTATAATCATGAGTTTTGGCATCTGGTCTGTGGAAAGGGTCACTAAAATCTTTCTTCCTTATGAATATTATTTTAGGACTGTATTTCTCCTGCGGAAAACAGGTAGTTTCCTGAAGAATATGACATATCCTGTCCACTTAGGCCTGGTAGGGTTGCAGGTAAATTGCTTCTTGAAAAAGAAAGCAAGTGGGGATCATCACAGTGGGCCCACTTCATAAAATTATTCTCTTAACTTTATGTTCTCACATCTGTCTCTCCCCTATCATTTAAGAAGAAACCATTCTAAGTTATGTTATGGTTGAATGGGTTTCTAAGAGTGGGTCCCAGACCAACTGAGTTTCACCAGAGAACTTGATAGCAATGCAGATTCTCAAGCCACACCCCAGACCTGCAGTATCAGATGCAGGGATCCTAATTTTCATGATCCCTCCAGGTACACACTTGTAGCTGACCACCTGTTTTGGTCTTTCCTCTGAGAACACAATCTTTTTCACCACTTTGATAAAACCCTTTTTATGATGATCTCACTGACTGTCACTGAAGGCAGACAGGCTTCCAGGGTTAGTCATTTCCAGCCTAGGAGCTCTGAGATATAAGAGGCTGCACAAGCTGTTTCCTAACACCCAGGACTCCAGAGAATCATTTTGCAGTGTCCACTTTAGGATCCCAAACCACACCCAAGCTTAACAATCAAAACCCTGGAAATGTTTTGACTTTCAGTTCTCTTCCAGAGGTGGAAGCATTAGCTAATATATTGTTTAAGAAGCTCTGAAAGCCCTGTCATTGTGCTCTGATGATGATTGGGAGGACTACGTTTGAGAGGACCACGTTTTTCCTATATGGAAGATCCTGGGTCATGGTGTGCAGATCCCTGCAGTTTCCCTTCGAGACCACTAGATGGTGAGAGTGCACTTTTCTGCAAAAACTGAAGGGCACTCTGCAGTGGGCCTTCTGAGGACGATTTTACTGTGGTGTCCAGGAAGTGATATGCAGCCAGGGGCATTGATTGGAGGGAGCAATGACCTTGATACTGCAGCAGGAAAATCCTTTAGAATTTTACAGGTCCTAGTCCCCATGCACATTAGGCTGACCATGTTCCCATAGTTCTTAGTCCTGGGGATGACAGAGCTCTGGTCACAGGCTCTGATAATACCAATCAGTAGGAGGAGAGGTAATAAAGTCACAACAGGCCATTTTCTTCTCATGGGAAGTGTAATCCGATTGTAAGAACACCCAAGAAAGAAAATGATCTGACTTTTATGATGCTTTAAAGTGTTCATTGGAAAGGTAACTGAGGAAATGGAAAGAAAACTAGTCCAAGTCTAGTTCTACTCCAGACTATTGTGGGCTTTTGTCTGCTCCTATGCCTCTTCTGTGACCCAAGTTTGCAGCCACCACCAAAGAAATTATGTGCATTAGAAATAGTGCTTGCACAATTTCCACTTTCCAGGTGCAGTGACCTTCCTCCCCTCCCATCTCTTGCAGCCCTTCCTATTCCTCAGCATAAAGGATGGGGAAGGCCTAATAGAATACAGAGAACTTGGTGGGCTCCCATGACCCAGGCACAGGGACTCAGGCTATGGATGAAATTGTCCTGGCTCTTTTGAGAAGCTTTTCAAGTTTGGCGTTCTTGTAAGGGTACTTTTCATTTTTTTTTTAATCTGGTATATTAAGACTCACAGAAAGAGATTTTACTCTCAAAGACTTCTACAGTTTCCATAAACAGTTGCACCAGGCCATATGGGAAGTACCAGTGTTGGTCAGGAGGCAGAGAGTGTGGAAGGTGAGGGAGAACTTGGGAAAAAGACTTATTTTATTTGTTCAGGAGTAAAAGAGGAGGCAGCATAAGTAGGTTTAGGATTAGTATGTTTCAATAATTTCAGTAGGCTCTAGTAGAAAATGCCATCCGTTGTTCTCTGGGACCTGGACTTGGTATGAATAAGACAATCGAATAGAGTCACAAGAGGTTGGAAGACCAAAAGGGAGGGAATTGGTGGTGTGGGAACTGGATTGGTTTTTGTAAGGTGAATATGCTGGAGAGATGGCTGACTCTCTAAGATTAACTGTCTCCAGGAAGGCATGTCCTGGGTTCAGTGGCATATGTCTGTAATCCAAGTGACTCAAGGAACTGAGGCAGGAGGTCAGTCTGAGCCATTTTGTAAGACTCTGCCTTAAAATAAAATTTAAAAAGGGGTTAGGGATTTAGTTCAGTTGTGGGTGAGTTTTAGAATTCTCCTGGTTTCAATTTTAATAACCACCCCAAATGCACATGCACATCTGCACACAGACACTCACACACAAAACAGCATAGGAGGACATGACCTTCAGGATCATAGAAGTCCCAGTGTCAAAGATAAAGTGTACCAACAATAAATGGCATGGTTAATGGAAGTAGTTTCCATTACCAGAAAGGAAGAAGTGTAACTCTGCAGGTGCTTCTGGCAAGCCTGCTCTCTGGTGCTTCCAGTCCAGGATCTGTTTTTATGGTCCTTCAGATCACATGCTTCAGACACCAGACTCCTGAGTGATTGCAGAGCACCAGGAGTCATTCATTTTAATGGAGTACCTTCCAGTTTGAAATAAAGTTTGGCCAGCAGAGCAGAGAATGCAGATGCTCATCAACAAACTGTCTTTTTATCCTCAATCTGGAGCAAGATCAGGATGCTTGGGACAAGGACAGACTCCTCAGAGAGAAGAGGACAGTGGGCAGAATTTGCCCACTTATATTTTCTCTAATAACAACTTGGAAGAGAAAGTGAAGCACCATGCAGATGACTCTGAATGTATGCGATCAGAAGTCAATGGGTTTTCTTTGGAGTTGGCATGAGACCTTCTCAGTTCACCAGCTCCAGTATGGGGCAGTGGATTCCAGTGGCCCTGCATGTTAATTTTGTGTGTGTGTGTGTGTGTGTGTGTGCAGGTGAAGTGCTCAATGGTGCTCAATGACTCATTGTGCATGCTTGGAATAGAAGAGGAAAGACTACTTTCTCAATAGGGGTTTACTACTTACAAGGAATCTTGCCTGATATTCAAGGAGGGGTATCTGGCTTCACATCAACAACTGGACTTGGACTGGAAAACTTTTGGTAGAATGACCAAACTCATTGACAGAGAGACTGTAGCACAAGAATCAGGCCCAAATTATTAATTCCCTTGCCCCCAGGTTTTAAGATCCCATCTGTCTTTCTCTACCAGTTCTTTTCTCTCTCTTCCTCACCTACTCTAAAGTAATCACTGTTCTTGAAGCACTGGGGACAAAATAATGAACCAGAAAAGACCCAGTGCATTCCTGATTAGCATTTATGATCTATACCAGGGTTCCTGAGCTTCAGCATGATTAACATGAGAGAACAGATGCTTTGTTATGTTAGGGGGGCTTTCCTGTATATGATTATGTGCTTAGTAACATCCATGGTCCCTGCCTAATAGATAACCTAGCACAGACATGTGCAGTTTTTGATAGTTAAAAATGCCCATAGAAAGGCCCAATGTCCCCTTGATGTGACCACTGCCCTGACTGACAACTGAGACAGACAGCTAAGTTCCCACCTGCAGTGAAGTTTGCACAGATGTCTCTGTGACTACATGAGGTCTACTCAGGTGTCTGTTACTGCTCACAGAGTCTGGATTAGCAGGACTTGCAGTAGGTTTTAGTATATGTCTGTTGTGAGACAGTGATTGACCATAGGCCACCAAATAAATCCCTGGTCTAGAGAGTTTTCATCTTAATACTATGGTGGGTTATCATGAAAACATTTCAGTGGCAGCAAAAATCAGAAGACAGCAGAGGTATCTGAGAAAAATTTAAAGGTTAAAATGTTCTTCCCTGTTATTCCCTTTCAGCTTGTCCTTCACCTTGACATAACTCCATGGTGAGAGGATGAGCCTATTTGGTGGCAGGCCTGCATCCTAAAGTTTCTTTTCACATAAAATTCCAAGTCTTCCTGTGTCTCTTTAGCCCCATAAATAGGAGGCAAAGAGTGTAAATAGTTTTATTTGTGACTGAAGCAGGGGTGAGCCTCAGCTTTTGCCAAATTTACCCAACACTTGTTAAAGGCATATCTGTCTCCTTCCCATAACATCTCACAGAATGGTACCTTCTGATTCTGGAATCCAGTACAGAAGTTAATTTCAACATCCATGCTTGTCCCTCTCCCTGTTTAGCTGAGGTTCTTTCTCTGCTCCTCTGTACAGTATTGATAATTAAATTAATAAAACTGTTGTGATTCTGATATGAGGTGTCTGCCAAAAGCTCATGTGGGAGATAATGAAAGAAAATGTAAAGATAAAATTATTGGTACAATTATTATGTTTTTATAATTCCAAAGTAAATTTAGTTGGAGCAACCACTCAAAAAGTAGGATTTAGAACAAGCTATCTCTGGTAATTAAAAAGGATGTAACAAATAAAATAGAAAAAGGGTTGGGGATATAGCTCAGTTGGTAGAGTGCTTGTCTTGCAAACACAAGGCCCTGGGTTCAATCCCCAGCACCACAAATAAATAAATAAAATAAAAATAAAAATAAATAAAAGGGGGTAGTGAGTGAGCATGATGACACATGTCTATAATCCCAGTGACTCAAGTATCTGAGGCAGGAAGACTACAAGTTTGAAACCAGCCTCAGCATCTTATCAAGAACCTGCCTAAAAATAAAAAATAATTAGGACTGGATGCAGTTTATCAGTAAACTTATCCTGGGTTCAATTCCCAGTGCAAAAAAATAATGTGAGAATGGCAAGTGCTATGTTTTTAAATCTCAGTGAAAATCAAACTAATGATCTTACTGAAGAAAAGACATCATTAATTCTCAAACCTTTATTTGAAAGGTTACATGTCATTACATCTCAATAAACTCTCCCAGATACCCAAGAACAAATTAAGAAATACAATCATCCTATCTAAGAATGATGTGGGTTCTTGTTCTGAATTATTTTTATTAAATTACACTAATTAACTGAAATGTTTTTACCCTTCAAAACAGAGTCCATGTCATCAAAACTCTACAATTCATTATCGATGAGATTCTATAACTTAAATTTGAGATTAGACTCAAAGATTTAAGGAATTAAATTTATAGGATCTGAAGCAATATTATTCAAATTTAAGTTTGAAAAGTTAGTCTTACATTTAAGCAAAACCCACATAAGTAAAAATTATTGAAAAATAGAAGTGCCATTTCAAAATATTCCTTAAATCTATAAATTCATCAATGAAGAAAGAACAATTGATCATAATTTTTACAAAAATCTCCACTTCTGAAAACACTTATTGTTACTTAGAGGAGTAAAACAGAATTACACAATGAGAAAATGGAATCCATTTAACTAGACTCAATCATTTGAATCACTTTTGATTTCTGTTTATTTTTGAACAAATGATATTCTTAATTTATTTATTTATTTTTTAAATTATTATTGTATACAAATGGGATACATGTTATTTCTCTATTTGTACATAGAGTCAAGGCATACCATTTGTGTAATCATACATTTACATAGGGCAATGATGTTTGATTCATTATTTTTTCCCTTTCCCCCACCCCTCCCACCCCTCTTTTCCCTCTATACAGTCCTTCTTTCCTTCATTCTTACCACACTCCTTATTTCTAACCCTAAACATAACCCTAAACCTAATGTTAACACCTCCCACCCCCCAATACAAGTCCTAATCCACTTATCAGTGAGATCATTCATCCTTTAGTTTTTTGAGATTGGCTAATCTCACTCAGTATTATATTCTCCAATTTCATCCATTTGTCTACAAATGCCATAATTTTATCATTCTTCATTGCAGAGTAATATTCCATTATATATATATGCCACAGATTCTTTATCCATTCATCAACTGATGGGCATCTAGATTGGTTCCACAATCTGGCTATGGTGAAATGAGCAGCAATGAACATTGATGTGGCTGTATCTCTGTAGTATGCTGATTTTAAGTCCTTTGAGTATAGGCCAAGGAGTGGGATAATTGGGTCAAATGGTGTTTCCATTCCAAGCTTTCTGAGGAATCTCCACACTGCTTTCCAGAGTGGCTGCACTAATTTGCAACCCCACCAGAAATGTATGAGTGTTCCTTTTTCACCACATCCCCGCCAACACGTATTGTTGCTTGTGTTCTTGATAATCGCCATTCTAATTGAGGTGAGATGAAATCTTAGGGTAGTTTTGATTTGCATTTCCCTTATTACTGGGATGTTGAACATTTTTTTTATATATCTGTTGATTGCTTGTACATCTTCTTCTGTGAAATGTCTGTTCATTTCCTTAGCCCATTTGTTGATTGGATTATTTGTATTCTTCGTGTAGAGTTTTTTGAGTTCTTTATAGATTCTGGAAATTAGCGCTCTATCTGAAGTATGGTTGGCAAAGACATTCTCCCAATCTGTAGGCTCTCTCTTCACATTGCTGTCAATTTCCTTTGCTGAGAGAAAGCTTTTTAGTTTGAATCTCTCCCAGTTGTTGATTCTTGCTTTTATTTCTTGTGCTATGGGAGTCCTGTTAAGGAAGTCTGATCCTAAGCCAACAAGTTGAAGATTTGGACCTACTTTTTCTTCTATAAGATGCAGGGTCTCTGGTTTGATTCCGAGGTCCTTGATCCCTTTTGAGTTGAGTTTTGTGTAGGGTGAGAGATAGGGGTTTAATTTCATTCTGTTGCATATGGTTTTCCAGTTTTCCCAGCACCATTTGTTGAAGAGACTATCTTTTCTCCATTAAATATTTTTGGACACTTTGTCTAGTATGAGAAAATTGTATTTATTTGGGTTTGTGTCCATGTCCTCTATTCTGTAACATTGATCTACCTGTCTATTTTGGAACCAATACCATGTCCTTTTTGTTACTATTGCTTTGTAGTAGAGTTGAAGATCTGGTATTGCAATAACCCCTGCTTCGCTCTTGCTACTTAGGATTGCTTTAGCTATTCTAGGTTTTTTATTCTTCCAGATAAATTTCATAATTGCTTGCTCTATTTCTGCAAGGTACATCATTGGGATTTGAATTGGAATTGCATTGAATCTGTATAGCCCTTTAGGTAGTATGGTCATTATGACAATATTAAGTCTTCCTATTCAGGAACATGGAAGATCTTTCCATCTTCTAAGGTTTTCTTTAATTTCTTTCTTTAGTGCTCTGTAGTTCTCATTGTAGAAGTCTTTCACCTCTTTTGTGAGATTGATTCCCAAGTATTTTATTTTTTTCGATGCTATTGTGAATGGGGTAGTTTTCCTAATTTCTCTTTCTAAGGATTCATCACTTATGTACAAAAATGCATTGGATTTATGAGCATTGATCTTGTAACCTGCTACTTTACTGAATTCACTTATGAGTTCTAAAAGTTTTCTGGTGGAATTTCCAGGTTCCTCTAAATATGTAATCATGTCATCAGCGAACAGGGATAGTTTGAGTTCTTCTTTTCCTATTCGTATCACTTTAATTACTTTGGTTTGTCTAATTGCTCTGGCTAGAGTCTCAAGGACGATGTTGAATAGAAGTGGTGAAAGAGGGCATCCCTGCCTTGTTCCAGTTTTTAGGGGGAACGCTTTCAGTTTTTCACCATGTAGAATGATATTGGCCATGGGCTTAGCATAGATTGCCTTTATAATGTTAAGGAATGTTCCCACTACCCCAATTTTTTCTAGTGTTTTGAGCATGAAGAGGTGCTGTATATTATCGAATGCTTTTTCTGCATCTATTGAAATAATCATGTGATTCTTAACTTTAAATCTATTGATATGGTGAATGACATTTATTGATTTCCAAATGTTGAACCAACCTTTCATCCCTGGGATAAAACCCACTTGATCATGGTGCACTATCTTTTTAATATATATTTGTATGCAATTTGCTAAAATTTTATTGAGAATTTTTGCGTCAATGTACATTAAGGATATTGGTCTGAAATTTTCTTTCCTCGATGTGTCTCTGTCTGTTTTAGGTATCAGGGTGATATTGGCTTCATAGAACGAGTTTGGGAGGTTTTCCTCCTCTTCTATTTTATGAAATACTTTGAGGAGTATTGGAATGAGCTGTTCTTTAAAGATTTTGTAGAACTCAGCTGAGAACCCATCTGGTCCCGGACTTTTCTTTGTTGGTAGGCTTTTGATGACCTCTTCTACTTCATTGCTTGAAATTGGTTTATTTAAGTTGTGTATGTCCTTCCCATTCAGTTTAGGTAATTCATATGTCTCTAGAAATTTGTTGATGTCTTCGAGGTTTTCTGTTTTGTTGGAGTATAGATTTTCGAAATAGCTTCTAATTATGTTTTGTATTTCACTCGTGTCTGTTGTGATGTTTCCTTGTTCATTCCGAATTTTAGTAATTTGAGTTTTCTCCCTCTTTCTCTTTGTTAGTGTGGCTAAGGGTTTATCAGTTTTGTTTATATTTTCAAAGAACCAACTGTTTATTTTGTTAATATTTCCAATTGTTTCTTTTGTTTAAATTTCATTGATTTCGGCTCTGATTTTAACTATTTCCTGTCTTCTACTACTTTTGGTATTGGTCTGCTCTTCTTTTTCTAGCGCTTTGAGCTGTAGTATTAAGACGTTTATTTGTTGATTTCTACTTCTTTTTTTGAATGCGCCCCATGAAATAAATCTTCCTCTAAGTACTGCTTTCATAGTGTCCCAGAGATTTTGATATGATGTGTCTTTGTTCTTGTTTACTTCTAAGAATTTTTTTTATTTCCCTCCTGATGTCTTCTGTTATCCATTCATCATATAATAGTGTATTATTTTATCTCCAGGTATTGGAGAAGTTTCTGTTGTTTATTCTGTCATTTATTTCTAATTTCAAACCATTATGATCTGATAGAGTACAAGGTAGTATCTCTATCTTCTTGTATTTGCTAACAGTAGATTTGTGGCATAAAATATGGTCTATTTTAGAGAAGGATCCATGTGGTGCTGAGAAGAAAGTGTGTTCGTTCTTTGTTGGATGGTATATTTTATATATGTCTGTTAAGTCTAAATTGTTGATTGTGTTATTGAGATCTATGGTTTCTTTATTCAATTTTTGTTTGAACGATCTATCCAGTGCTGAGAGAGGTGTGTTAAAATCGCCTAGTATTATTGTGTTGTGGTCTATTTGATTTCTGGAATTGAGAAGGATTTGTTTGATGTACATGGATGAGCCAATGTTCGGGGCATAGATATTTATGAGTGTTATGTCTTGCTGATTTATGCTTTCCTTAAGCAGCATGGAATGTCCTTCTTTATCCCTTCTGACTAGTTTTGGCTTGAAGTCCACATTATCTGAAATGAGGATGGATACTACAGCTTTTTTGCTGTGTCCGTGTGCATGGTATGTTTTTCCCCATCCTTTCACCTTTAGTCTATGGGTATCTCTTTCTATGAGATGAGTCTCTTGCAGGCAGCATATTGTTGGATTTTTCTTTTTAATCCAATCTGCCAGTCTATGTCTTTTGATTGATGAGTTCAGGACATTAACATTCAGGGTTATTATTGTGATATGATTTGTATTCCCAGTCATTTGACTCATATTTGTATTTTGACATGATTTGGTTTCTCCTTTATTTGGCTATTCCTTTAGGCTAGCGCCTCCTGTTGCTGATTTGCATCATTGTTTTTCATCTCTTCCTTATGGAATATTTTGCTGAGAATGTTCTGTAATGCTGGCTTTCTTTTTGTAAATTCCTTTAGCTTTTGTTTATCATGGAAGGATCTTATTTCATCGTCAAATTTGAAGGTAAGTTTTGCTGGGTATAAGATTCTTATAAGATTCTTGGTTGGCATCCATTTTCTTTCAGGGCTTGGTTTATGTTGTTCCAGGCCCTTCTAGCTTTTAGGGTCTGGATTGAAAAATCTGCTGATATTCTTATTGCTTTCCCTCTGAATGTAATTTGATTCTTTTCTCTCACAGCCTTTAAATTCTGTCTTTATTTTGTATGTTAGGTATCTTCATAATAATGTGCCTTGGTGTGGGTCTATTGTAATTTTGTATATTTGGAGTTCTATAAGCCTCTTGTACTTGGTTTTCCATTTCATTCTTCAGATTTGGGAAATTTTCTGATATTATTTTATTGAATAGATTGTTCATTCATTTGGTTTGTTTCTCTAAGCCTTCCCCATTCCCAATAATTCTTAAATTTGGCCTTTTCATGATATCCCATAATTCTTGTGGATTCTGTTCATGATTTCTTACCATCTACTCTGTTTGTCCAACTTTGTTTTCAAGATTAAATAATTTGTCTTCAATGTCTGAGGTTCTGTCTTCCAGGTGTTCTAATTATTGGTTATGCTTTCTATGGAGTTTTTAACTTGGTTTATTGTTTCCTTCATTTCAAGTATTTCAGTTTGTCTTTTTTTTTCAGCATCTCTAACTCTTTATTGAAATGATCTCTTGCTTCCCGTATTTGGTCTTTTAACTGTTGATTGGTGCGATCATTTAATGCCTGTATTTGCTCTTTCATCTCCTCCTTCAATGCCTGCATTTGCTCTTTCATCTCCTAATTTGCTTCTCTGATTGTTTTAATTATGCACATCCTGAACTCCCTTTCTGACATTTCTTCTGCTGTGCTGTCATTGGGTTTTATTGATGTAGTATCTAGGTTTGTTTGGGACATTTTCTTCCCTTGTTTTCTCATATTGGTCAGATGTCAGTGGGATTCTGAGATATTGCAGATTTCCTCTATTGGCTCATAGTGTCCCAGTAGATTTCCAGTGTATCACCTCCCAGTCTTCAGTAGCCTGAAATCTTGGAGGAACTTGATAATGCAGTGCTTCCAAAGAAAGCTGCCCCTAGCCCCTACTGGTTCCAGAACTTGGAGCTGGCTCTGTGTGGAAAGGCTCTCACTGGGGGCCTGCCCTGTGCAGCTAGCCATGTGGGGGGAGCCCACTGCCGGAGTGTGGAAGGCTACCTTGGGAAGACTCTAGCTGCCCTGCCCTGCTATGATAAGCCACCCCTATCTGTGCCTGGCACCCAGACCAAGTATCGCCCAATGGGGGAGACTCACCCCGTGACTCTATTTTGTCCAAGTCTCTCAATGCCTCCCCTTCTTGAGTCCTGGGTTCTGGAGTGACTGGAGATGCAGTCACCCTCTAGGTCACCAACTTGGATCACCCCGTGGAAAAAGCCTGTGGCCGGAGTGGGCAGAGCCACCTGCAGAAGTCTCTGGCTGCCCTGTCCTGGTCCCTGAAGCTGCTTGCGGGCCAGAGTATGCCTCGCTGGCTCTGGGACTTGGAGCTTATTCTGATCAGAAAGGCTCTCAGTAGGTGGCTTGCTCCAAGAACATGGAGAAGCTGGCTGTGAGGGAGGGGCCCAGCGCCAGAGTGTGCAGGACTGCTGTGGAAGACTCAAGCTGCACTGCCCTGCTCTGATAAGCCACCTCTATCTGGTCCTGCCACCCAGGCCAAGCTTTACCCAGTGGGCAGACTTACCCGTGGCTCTATTTGGGTCCGAGTCTCTCAATGCCTCCCCTTCTTAACTCCTGGGTTCTGGAGTGAGTGGCGATGCAGTCCCCCTCTGGTCAGCCATCTTGGATCACCCCATGGAAAGAGCCTGCGGCCAGAGTGAGCAGAGCTGCCTGAAGAAGTCTCTGGCTGCCCTGCCCTGATCTCAGAGGCTGCTGGTGGATCAAAGCTCTCCGTTGGCTCGGGGACTTGTGGCTGTCTCTATGTAGAAAGGCTCTCACTGGGCGATCTGTTCCAAGAAGCTAGCCTTGAAAGGCCCCTCCCGCTGCAGGGGGTATTCTTAATTTAAAACACTATTCAGACCTTCTTGATCAAAACTTCTATGCAATAGCCTCAAAGATTTAGAAAAAAATTTTAAGAAGTGTGGTGCTATGAAATGTTTACAAACATAGAATTTACTTTCTAAGATTAAGAGATGGGAGAAAAATCCAATTATGTGGGGAAAAAAAGGCATGGTACATCTGTACCTCTGACATATATATCTGGCTAAGCATTCTCTTATGTAACTTGATTGTGTTTAAGGATTAAAGAGTAATTAAAAACTGGCACCTTCTAGATAAGATTCCTCTAGCTCAAGTCCTCCAGATCCCTTTAGTGATACTTTACATCATAGGTCTAAAACAGTTTTTTTTTTTTGAACATATGATCCACATGAGGAAATATCTAATTTTTAAAAAATGATGTTGGTTCTAGGAGCATCTGGCCACTCAGCTAGTATAGAGGTACAATCAAGTCTTCACCAGTTTTTCTTCATTTGTTTTCCATGTCACAGGTCCTGGGATGCAAGATAGGTCCTTTTCTACTCCTGGATCCACTGCACTCCAACCCCATGGAAAATGGAGTCTCAAGAAAGTGTACAGAAACCTCTGCTATGGTCAAGGTCTTTGACTTAAGGATTTACAAATGTTGGAAATTTCCAAGAATGTGGATAACAAAAAACAGAACACTATAATTGTACAACTATAGATGTAACTTAAGTCGACATGGGTAAGGGGTAAGAACCATAATGTATGTCAAATGTGGTTAAGGTAAAAGAAGCAGCAAATAGTCATTTCTAGTTCACTTTTAAAGTAAAGGTCCAAGAAATGAGAGAAAGGTGTATTTGTGAAATGCTTATGGAAATAGAATTTACATCTGTGTCTACATTTTTAGTTGTAAAACAAATGCTTGCTCATTATTGTCAATTTTATAATTATTTCAAAAGCTTAATAAAAGTGTAGTTTTGAAAACTTTGATTATAAAGTCAGTAAAATACAAAGTCACCATAAGTAAGCTATATGTTTTCATAAGTGTTCTGTATTTTCTTTGATTATATTAGAATTTATGATTAATCCCAGGGATGCCCAGTTGATTCAACATACATAAATCAATAAATGTAATTCATCAAATAAATAGACTTAAAGAGAAGAACCATAGATTTTCTCAATAAATGTGAAAAAAAGCATTTTTTCAAAATACAGTATCCATTCATCTTAAAAACACTAGAGGTCTGGGGATATAGCTCAATTGGTAGAGTGCCTGCCTCACATGCACAAGGCCCTGGGTTCAATCCCCACCAATGCAGAAAAAAATAAGAAAAATAAAAACTAGGGATAGAAGAAAAATACCTCAACATTGTAAAAGTTATATACATCAAAACGAAGGCCAACATTCTAAATAGAGAAAAAATTGAAAACATTTCCTATAACAATTTGAACAAGACAGGTATACCCTCTTTAACCACTTCTACTCACTATAGTCCTTGAAGTTAGGCAAAGAAAGAAATTTAAATGATATAAGTAGGAAAAGAAGATATCAAACTGCTTGCTGATGACATGACCTTATATTTAGAAGACCCGAAAACTCTATATCCAAGATCAGTATACTGTCCCAGCAAGTTGGGAGGTAGAGGCAGGAGGATCAGGAGTTCAAAGACAGTCTAACAAGGTCCTATGCAATTCTGAAAGACCTTATCTCTAAACAAAATATGAAAAAGATAGGTGGAGATGTGACTCAGTTAAGTACCCTGAGTTCAATTCCTGGTAAGAAAAGAAAAACATCAACCTATTACAGTGATGTGGACACATCAATATTTATAGCAGCTGAATTCACAATAGCTAATCTATGGAACCAGTCAAGGAGCCCTTCAACAGATGAATAGATAAAGAAAATATGGTATAAATACATAATGAAATATTGCTCATATATAAAGAAAAATGACTTTTTGACATTTGCTAGTAAATAGATGAATCTTAGCATGGATTATCATGCTAACTAAAATAAGCCAATTCCCAAAATACAAAGGTTGAATGTTCTCTCTGGATGCTAGAACACAAGAAAGTAGTGGGGAGGAATAGTAGTTAAGAAGATTAGACAAAGGGAAATGAAGAGAATGGGTAAAGGAATGGAAAAGACAGTGGAATAAATGACAAAACTTTCCTTACATATTAAATACAACACAATGAATCACATCATGTACAATCACAATACTGGGAGGCCAATTAGAATTTGGCGTACTCCATATTTCTATTAATATATCACAATATCCTTATTGTTATGTATATCTAAAAAGAACAAATTAAAAAAAGACAAATATCTGCCAGAAAACTTCTAGAAATCATAAATGAATTCTGCAAAATGCTATGAATCAATTATGCTATTATATACCACCAATGAATCAACTTAAAAGAGAAATTAGGAAATCTATCTCATTCACGATAATCTCAAAAATATACCTGGTAATTCATCTAAAAAAAGAGGTAAAACTTCAATGGAGACTACAGAACTCTATAGAAAAAAAATGAAGAACTTAGAAGATGGAAAGATCTCCCATGTACTTGGATGGGCAGAATTAATATTCACCAAATGGCCACACTACCAAAAGCTGTATAAAGATTTAATGCAATTCCTCTTAAAATTCCAATGGTGAGGCTGGGGTTGTAACTCAGTGGTAGAGTACTTGCATAGAATGTGTGAGGTACTGGGTTTGATTCTCAGTAGCACATAAAAATAAATGAATAAAATAAAGGTCTATCAACATCTAAAAAAACTCTAGTGGCATTCACCATAGAAACAGAAAAAACTGTCATGAAATTTATTTGGGAAAATAACAAGCCCTGAAGAGTAAAAGCAATCCTTAGAAAAAAAGTGAAGCAAGAGGCATCACAATTCCAGATGTTCAAATATATTATACAGTTATAGTAACAAAAACAGCATGTTATTTGCACCAAATCAGGGAAGAAGATCAATGAAGTAGAATAGAAGGCACAGAGACAAAACCACATAAATAGAATAATTTCATACTGAACAAAGTCACCAAAAATATACATTGGAGAAAAGATAATTATCTTCAAAAAATGGTGCTAGAAAATCTAAAAATCCATGTGTAGTGAAATGGAATTTATCCCTTCTCTTTCACCCTGCAAATAACTGAACTCAACATGGATGAAACACCTAGGTATTAGACCAGAGACCCTGCTCATACTAGATGAAAATAAAGGCTCCACATGCCATCAAGTTGACTTAGTAACCAACTTCTTCAAGAAGACTCCTGAAGTGCAATATTTAAAATAAAAAATCAATAAATGAGATGACATCAAACTAAAAAGCTTCTTCACAAAGAAACAAACACTCAAGAACATGGAAAGCCTACAAAATGGGAGAAAATCTTTGCCATCTGCACCTCAAATAATTTCCTGAGTGTGCAAATAATTTAAAAAGTTTAACACCAAAAAAAAATCAATAAATGGGCAAAGGAACTAAACAGACACTTCTCAAAAGAAGATATATGAATGGTCAAGAAATATGTGAAAAATGTTCAACATCTCTTGCAATTAGAGAAATGCAAATTAAAACTGCACTGAGATTTCACTTCACTTCCATCAGAATGACAATTATCAAGAATACAAGTAATAATAAATGTTGGTAAGAATGTGGGGGAAAAGGTATGCTCATACTTGTATTGCTGGTGGGATTGTCAATTGATGCAACCACTCTGAAAAGCAGTATGTAGATTCCTCAAAAGAACTAGGAATGGAGTCAACCAATCAATGTAGTTATCCCATTCCTTGGTATTTATCCAAAGGAGTTAAAATCAGCATACTCATGACACAGCTACATTATGTTAATAAGAGTTCAACTGACAATAGCTAAACTATGGAAACAACCAGGGTGTCCTTCAAAAGATGAATGAATAAAGAAAATGTGATATAACACACACACACACACACACACACACACACACACACACATTGGGGTATTACTCAGCAATAAAAAATAATGGCTTTATGACATTTGCCAGTAAATTGATGAATCTGGAGACTATCATGCTAAGTGAAACAGCCAGTGTGCAAAATCCAAAGACATAATATTCTCTCCAACATGTGGAAGCTAACCCACAATAAGGGGTAAAATAGAAACTCGGTAGAGTATACAATGAAGAATGGAGGGAAGGAAGTGTCATAAACAAAGTAAAGATGGTAAAATGAATCTGACATAATTTTCCTGTGTACATGAAAACTTCACAGTGAACCCATCATCATGTACATCCACAAGAATGTGGTACTGATTAGAATAAGATATAGTCCTTGCTTGTATAATTATATCAAAAGGTATTCTACTGTCATGTATAACAAAAACTTCTAAATTTTAAAAATAAAATAAGAAATGATACACTCCATGTTTGTAATAATATGTCAAAACAGATTGTACTTGTATGTATAGCTAGAAAGAATGAAATATCTTTTTAATTTTAATTTGATTTTGTGCATAGGGTGGCAGAAGCTGAGAGTAGTGTACAAGAAAAAATTAAAGCACATCTGACATATCTTATGATTGCTGGTGACTTTTGAAGTCCAATGTCATCTTTGTGAAATTTTATGGACACCTTCTAGCTCTTTTCAGAAAGAAATATTACACATACTAAAACAAACCTTGTGTCTTGCTCCATAATTACATAATGGGATATTTAAAGATGGACTTTTACCTTTAAGACAATAGTAGAATAACAGATTACAGTTCAGGTTTACTTCAAATCCATCATTCAGTTTTTCTTTTAATTCTCTGCAAGACCTTATGTTAGCTGACTGCCTGAAGATGTATAATCAAGAGAACAGGCATTTGCTTTCTTTGTCAGAGGCCAATTTGAGAGCAGTGAGGTACCAGAGACAGATAGCTGACTACAAGTGTTCAAGTCAATTTTAAGAAAACACTTTGGTGGTGATCAGGGACTTGGTCTGGAGATTATTGGTAAATTGATACAAAGTTTCAGCTAGATGAAAAGGAGTTCAGGTGATTTCTTGTTTAATATGGTAACTATATTTAATAATAACATTATATATTTTAAAATTAATGAGAGTAGATTTTAAGTTTTCTCTAATTTCTTGTTTTTCTATTTGTATGTCTTCTACCTGCAGTGTTGAAAAAGAAAATATTTTGGAAACAAGCAGTCCGGAGATTTGAAAAACAGTTATTTCATATATAACCTTATATTCTGTGGTTACTCTTTCATTTTTAAGGTAACAATGTTGATGATAATAATAACTGCCCCTTAAAATGTTGTAAAAGATAAAATGATAAAATGACATAGTGTCTGCCATATACAGAGGTACAACATAACATAAAATGCCATCCATTTATTATAAAGCTTGAAGGATACTGGATACTCATTAAAAGTCTCTTTTAAAATTTTTTTTAGTTGCTGATGGACATTTATTTTTATTAGTTTATTTATATGTGGTGCTGAGAATTCAACTCAGTGCCTCACACATGCTTGGAAAGTTCTCTACCACTGATACACAACTCCATCCCTCATTATGTTCTTATCAGTGTTTTTTATGTGTCATGGGATAAAATGCAAGCTCAGTGGTTTTCTTCAGGCCCATTCTATAAAAAAAGGAAAATTATACCCCACAGAATATATCTTGATGAAGAGATTGTGGAAATACATGTAAACCAGTCTTTAAAACCTCAGAAAACACAAGATTGAGAAGTTTCTTCTGCTACAGTGACAAAGAGGACTTTAAGAACTGTGTGGAGTTTGAGAAAGGATATGAGAGGGGCAATGTTGATTCTTTGCAGAGCATAGTCTAATTTATCTGAGCAGTTTTATGCTGCTTTTCATGAAACAGATTAGATCTCTTTCTTATGTTGCAATTGCTACATGAGTTCCTTACATTTTTTTGAAGTAAGAATAGAAGTAAGAATAAAATGCTCAGCTAATGCCAATGGTGTCTATCATTTTCCCATGTGGAGACACATTTGCATTCCAGAGAACTTCCCTCCCAAATATCTTTACCCATAGTTTACAGTCTAGACCAAGAGGTACCAGTACAGGTTTGGGTAGATGGTTATTCTCACAGATGTCTGCTAGAGGCATTCCAAACAGCTGTCCTGGCTTGGGAGATTTTGCTGGGATGGGTGAAGTGTCCAAATTAGTGCTCAAACTATGGCATCTGGCCTAGATTGTGATAGATGTTCTAAGAATATCCCACTCAGAATCTCAGAAAAATTGATAATGAAGAAAACTAGTGAAATTCACTTATCCTTGTTACTACAATATCTACTTTAGAATATGTTTATTACAGTGGCTGAAAGATGCAAAATTCTTATAGCAGTTCATTATTAATACAAAGAAAACCTATGACACATTATAATTATAATTATATTATAAATCATGGAGAAACTTACATGTTCCTTTTTGGAGATTTCACTGAATTGTTTGCTTGAGTTTATCTCCCAAAATTTCACAGGCAAAAGGAAGTTTCTTTAACTGAAGAAAAACAATTTTATAACATGCTTCATGCCCACACATATATTTTCCCATTATAGAAGATAGGACTAGCTATGTAAAAATGATGAAAACTGGATTAGGCCACAATTAAATAGTGGGAAAAAAGCAATGTGAGAAGAAGAAAGGGAAGAGAGAAAAAAAAGAGGACAAGATGGGGAAAAATGAGAAGAGGTATTGTTTGTATTAAGTTGTTCTCCAGAAAAAAGCAATGTTTATTACTTGATTTCTCACTCTACTACTGATAATGGAGATAAAGGAGTAATTTTCTAGATTATTCTTCCCTTCCTTTACAACTACAAAATCTCTCACATATCTTTTCAGTACACAATTTTAGAAAGTATGTTGAAGGCAGTATGGAAAGCCACAAATATGAGTGAGATTAGCCTGTTCACAGTGACTCATATGGGAAACAAGACTGGTTTCAGTGAAGGAGCAAGACTAGTGGTGGTTAAGATAAAAGCAGGTATAGGAGTAGAAGAAATGTCATCAGGGAGGAAGAAAGCATCAAATGCAGTCTGAAGAAAGTAAGCCACATCTACTCAGTGGTAAGGAGGGAAGTGAAACCGGGGCAATGAGCATCTGGCACAGTGCTTTACACTAAAAGTGAGAAAGGTCTTATTTGGGGAGTGTTGTTATTAGCAAAATAGGCAGAGTTAAGGGGAATGAAATAGGCAATATGCTTTTACCATGCCATAGTGTCAAAATGTTTAACTCCAACATGAAAGTTTATGGATTTTCACACCATTTAAACATAAAAATAGAACATGTTAAAATTTACTTCTAAATTGGGCCACTCCTCTTCTTCCCCACCCCCTGCACAAAAGCACAGATAAAAATTAAAAACAATGGACAAAGGAACTAATTTTGCATTGGGCCACCAAAGAATGACTAAATTAAGATAGAGAATGCAGGTAAAAGTTTAACACTTGGAAGAAGGCAATGGCATGGCACTGGGGTGTGGGTTTTTTTCTTCATTCATTTTTTTAGCATGAGGAAAGAAAAGGGCAGAGGGGTTGAAAATATTTTAAGAGAAACGTTCAGTCTGACTGGCTTGCAGAATTAGAAAATAAAGATAGAGACAGCCATAGCTCATGGAAAGAGGAAATGCCAGAAAGAAAAAAATATAATAGTAGGAACCCTAAGGTTTGTGGACAACTTCTGCCTACATCTCTGGTTAACACCTAAATCAGATATTTGTGGGAAGATTTGAACAACTTGCAATTAAGCTAGCAGAACAGTGATCTGGAGATTCATGGAAAAGGAGTTTCTGATAACTGACCCATTAACAATTTCAGGAGTGTAAAATGTTTGAGGTGAGTTCAAAAGAACATGGTAAAGTTATCTGTGCAAGTTTGGGGGATATGTATAAAACATGATTGAAAAAAACTGGAAACTACCTTAGAAAAACATAGTTAAGACAGCCCAGTCAATATGGGTTTTGAGCCTTTTGAGTTTGAACATTATTGATTCCAAACTGCCTTTCTGCTGTATGATTTCCTCTAGGAGTACTTAGAGTTCAGCAAGAGGTGAGATATTCTCAGATGTAGAGAAAATTAGGGAGGATCAAGCAATATATCTGTAAGAGGTTTCTTATCTTGATAAACATAGGATTTAAGTTGTGCATGGAGGCAAGAATAAAAATGTGATGGCACTAATCAATGGATAAAGTGGCAGAGAACAGCAGGTTGCAGTAAAAAGGAATCTGTGCTTCTAGAAAGAAAAACATAATGAACAGAAAATGAACAAAGGGCACAGAAAGCAGTTATAACTATTTGGTCCCCCAAAACTTAAAATTTTGAATCAATGTGGCAATAGTAAAAAAAAAAAATTATACCTGCCAGTGTCCAGCCCTAGGAGGGTTCAGGGGTCTTAGGTGGATAGGAGAAACAGCACACAGAAACACCAAGTGTTGTGAGACTGAATCTGTCTTTATTTTTTTCTGCCAGTCTTTTTATAGATATTTTTCTTTAGTAATAATTATATCATTTTTGGTTAGTTTAAAACAAGAAAAACCTTCAAAAGTACAATCTATGCTTCTTCTCAAAGTACAAATGACAATCCAGAACAAAATAATCTTATTTACCAGCTAGATTCAGCTAGATTACAACAACTTCACCTCACAGCTAAACTGATGGCACCATGATCTGGCAGCCTTTAACTTTCAGAACAAACATATCACTAGATATTCTGAGAAACCACCCCCACCATGAACTCCAGTGTTTAACAGTGAGAAACATTTACTATTATTAAAGGACAAAGAAATCAAATTATAGTTAATATTTGGTCTATTCTAATTTTATATAATGGCAGACTACAATCTTATTCTGATTCTCAAAGAATTAGAACTAAACATAGTAAAAGCACAAATTATATTTATGACTAACCTTAAAGTTTTTATTATGTAAAGTAACTCTGCAATCAACTATTGAAACTAAGAAAGCAACAAAGACTAAACACCACATCCAAGCTCAGAAGAATGCCTCTTTATCCAACTATTATTATACTAAAGTAATCACATCCTCCTTTAAACTCAAGCACAGCTACAATTGTTTATTTTCATATATTTTATCTATGTACTACTGCCAAATTTTTATTGTGCACTCTTTTGTGTCCCAATACAGTATAACCTTCCCAATGTCTTTTCCAATAATTTTCTAATGATATATTGATTATTAATATTTAAAAGCAAATACACATGGAGACATGCCACACGTATGGACCCCAAGAGGGAGGATGATCAACAGAACTGTGTCAAGTGTTGAGTCCTTTAGTCCAACAGACTGTCAAGTGTCAGATCCTCTACTCCAACAGACCGTGTCAAGCAAGTGTCAGAGTGGCAGGAAATAGATGCAGCACATACCAAAGTTCCAGTTATTTAAGAGACTCTGTTTTAGTATGAAAATAGTAATGTTAACTAAATAATTTTAATAGTTTAAGGGAGGTTCTCTTTTAAAGGATCATACTGTGTAATACCTAAATCAAACAAAAAAAAAATAAAACTTTACAATGAATGGTGATTTGTCAGTTTTCCTTAAGTTTAGATACAATTTTTCCACAAAATGGTGTCATCATACAATAAAGTTAGAAGTAGTATGAGACATTTTTTCTTTAATACTACATCAATTGTGTCATAGGAAGATAAAATATTTTGAAATTTAATCTTACATTCAGATCATGCCCATAATTTGACATGTGGCAGAAAGTGAGTTGCCGTCAATGACCTTGTACGGTCTACACTTTCCCTGTTGAGCCCAGGTTTGCTCATTTGCAAAACACAATGACACTGTTCACTGGATCCTTTAGGTGGTTCAGAGTGAAAAATGCAGATGTAGAAATTCTGTTTCTCATTAAAGTCACACTTATTTTTGTTGGTATCCATTTTCTTTGTTTCTTATGTAGTCATACTTGCATACTTTAAGGAAGAGCAAAAGTGTGGTAAATTATGGGGTTCTTTCATTGATCTTCACCCTTACCATGTAAGAATCCATACTGTAGAATGGGTAAGAAAGAGAGATTTCACACAGAACATATATTAGATTATTCAGCTAAGAAGAGACTTCTCTAGAAAGCATGTTAGTGCTCATGTACTAACCAGTACAAGTATACAGGTAAGACTTCACTGTCTTCTGATACCCTTCAATGGGTAACTTCCTTTATCTAATGTGAACACTTCAAGGAGCACACAGGGCAGTGTATTTGAGTAAAAAAAAAGCACTTATATCTTCTTTGACTCTGCTATTGGCAAGAGGTTAAAAGGAAATGCTGAAGAAAAAAAGGGAGTGACTATATTGCTACTTACGGCTACTTATAGAGAAGTCATGCCTATTGCTTACTTATAAAACCATACTCTCTCAAACCTTCAGCTTTTTTCTTTTAAAACACTAGAAAAATCAAAAGAAAAAGTACTTCATCAGGATGAAAATTTGGATCCTTGTCTTTGTACTAAATTCATGCTCAGGAAGGAAATCTTATGCCAAAGGAAAGGTTCTTGTAAAGGAGGAAAAGCAAACTCACCATTTGACTCCTGAGACACAGCCAGGTGCCTGGGTTTCAGGATAAATTGGCACTGCATTCTAGGGTGAACCTCTTCCATGAGGAAGAACTGTAGGAGGTTGGAAGTGGTGGTGCAGAACTTTTGATCTCTGTGTCAGAGTGCAGTGTCATGAAGAGTGCACATTTTTATTCCATAGGGATATTTGTCTCCTATAAAAGGGAAAAATCTATACATAAGACTTTATGGTGACTAGTACTGTGACTAAGTTTCCTGCAAACCAAAATGTACTGCAGTTTACTATTTGGGTTTTGCTGTAAAGAATCTGTCTGTTGCCTGAATTTCCATCATATACACACTTACAGTTGGTGAAAACTACCTAATGCAACAGTCCTTTCCACATACTATTATGAGGACTAAGTATAACTATAGAAAAAACAGTTCTTTAAAAATATCTTTTGTGAAATGAGTATTCACATCAGTTTGTGAGCTGCATTAATGTTGCCTTTGTCTTCTCAGTGAAGAGCATTTAAAAGTGTTCCAGCTTCTTTTTTGACAATAAGTAGATATGTAGGCTGGAGATATAGCTCAGTTTGTAGAGTGCTTGCCTTGCATGCACAAGGCCCTGGGTTCAATCCCCAGCACAAATAATAATAATAATAATGATATAATAATAATAATAATAGTAGTAGTAGTAGTAAATATGTAAACCTTTACCAAATCCATGTTTTCCCATGATCTCAAATCCAAAGATTTAAAGTATTTACTAATAACAAAAGCATTATAAGTAAATATAAGTGGTTTACATAATTTAAATGACAACAACAAAGTGCTATATAGGTGAACATCACTCTTATCTAGCATGTCTCTCTTGAAAGGACATTTCTTTATTTTTAGAAATATATATAGCAGTTACTCAAGAACACTGGAACTGGGGCTGTGTTTGAGACTCAGTGGTAGAGTGCTTGCCTAGCATGTGTTTGATCCTCAGCAGCCAAAAAAATAAAATAAATAAAATAAAGGTATTGTGTCCATCTATAATTAATTGTTTTTATTTTATCAAAGAATATTCATACAGTTTGATTTGATTTATGCCTTTCATTCTCTGCTACAATCTGGTTTTCACATGTATTATCCCAAGGAAGTTTGCAGAGGATTCAAAACATAGAAATGGATGCAGAGTAAGATTTACAAACTAGAAATACCAAACACTGAAATCTAAACAAAATATGATTTTTTTTCTCTCTGGTACTCTAATTGCCTCTAGGTGTAAGACACAAATACTCTCATGTTGTAGAATTTTTAGTTAGATGGCAATTTCTTTTCAATTCTTACAGCTGAATGTAACTTCATAAACTCTCACTGTTCTTTCTACATGGCACAGTATATGATATAAAGCTGTTTTCATATTTACTCTTTAGAGTAACTGTTATTGTTTTTATTTTTATTGTAAACAAATGGGATACATGTTGTCTCTCTGTACATGGAGTAAATGCATACCATTTGTGTAATCATACATTTATATAGGGTAATGCTGTTTGATTCACTCTGTCATTTTCCCCTTCCCCTGACCCCTCTTTTCCTTCTATACAGTCCCTCCTTCCTCCATTCTTGCCTCCTCCCCTATAGTAACTGTTATAATTTTCATTGCTAAATGCAAAAAATTGGTTTCTATAACAACAGAAATAAAATTCATTTATTAATTTATATTCCATGAAATTTCTGTACGGTCTAGCAATAAAGTTTGCAAGCCTGGAAGTTTCTATCTAGTTTTAATTAGTCTACTAAAATAATTATTTTAAGTATACCTCTGACTTTTGATGAAAACTCTCATTTTCATTTGTTTTTCCAACAAAATTGAAAAATAAGATATCTGAAATGCTGTCAATTTTGCCCTCAGCTCAATTCTTCATGATTTTCTATATTCCAAGTCTGAGCATGAGAATGCACAGAAATATTTTATACAAAACTCTGGTTTTAGATTACTCAGATCACTTGAAACAGTGTGAAATATACAAAAGTAACATAATTGAAAATTGAAGGATTATAAGAAATGTTTATGATATGCTTTGTACAATATCTGTTTAAATTTATTTTAAAATTCTTAACAAATTGTCATCATTTTGATTGTTGTCCTGATCTCAAGAGCTGTCAAATCCAGTAGTGGTGGCACACAACTATAATCTCAGTACCTCAGGAGGCAGAAGCAGGAGGACTACCAGTTTGAGATCAACCTCAGCATATTAGCAAGGTCCTAAGCAGCTTAGAGAGACAATGTCTCAAAATAAAATATAAAAAGGACTAGAGATGTGACTTGATGGTTAAGCACTTCTGGGTTCAATCCCTGGTACCAGAAAAAAAAAAAAACTTCTAAAGATACTATGTTTTAATTGCTCCATATCTGTTAATTACACTGAATTGAATTATGTATCAAGAAATTTGTTAGCTAAAAAATTGAAATAAGGTGAGTTGAAACCTATTTATCAACTATTTCTTGAAATAAATGCTGTGAAATTTGGCCACAGTGAAAAACAAAAAGAAATAGTATAATTGGTTAGCAATGTAGTATTTGGTGAATTAGTCAGTGAAGATCTTAAGAATCACAATGGGTTAATTTCATTTTATTTATTTATGATTCCTGAGGAAATTCTGTTCACAGGATAGTTATTCCATAATTATTGATCAACTAAGATGTCATGATTGAATTAAAAATCATTTTCTACAGAGCCAACATAGTATTAGGTAGTAAAGAGAACAGGGAATTCAATAACTGAATGTGAAAATCAAACTTATAGGTAAAATTTAATGTCAATTTTTATTTCTTTAAAAAAATAGCTTGGTGAGACAGTTTAGTATCAATTGAAAAAGGAAGGAGAAAAATTTAGTTTCTTCTCCCGTCTATGCCATTAGCTACTTAAGTGAAAAGATATTACTGTTAAGCACACAGTAAAGTCTTGCAGATATTTGTTAAATTCATATTACATGAGATTTAAATTTAATATTATCTAAGCTAAGGACCCTAGGACCAATTTTGATATACTTAGAATTATAATTAAAACAAAATGCTATCTTATATTTTACAGAAACTTGCCAATGAGTGAGTATAGTGCCACTTCTTTTCCAGAATCAATTCACAACTGATAATCTTTCTCAGAGCCCTTGGAGAAAAAACAATTAAAAGTCATTGTAAACCTCTGTCTGGTATTGGAGGAGAATATGTTTTGTCATTTTTGTGCCTTGCAAAAAGGAAAACCTGGAGATGATATGAAAATTATTCAAGTTCATGGGGTGGCCATGGTATTTTTTAAAGACAGTGGTGCTGATTTCTTCAACCCATCTCTCATTCCCCAAAACAATTTGGGAAGCCTACATTTTTTTCTTCCCAGTCCTGGCTAGGAAACTACAAACTGTATGAAACTGGACTCTCAGTATATAAGCCCACAGAATTCGATACCACTGTCAGAACCTTTCACAAAGGAAAAACAAAAATCTCATTTCTCAAAAGCTAATCTCTTTTTTAGACTTCTCACTTCTGGGATCTCTCTGGATTTCTCAGAGACTGTTAGACTTAACCTCTAATATGACCCTTCAAAGGCAAATTTACTGTCTAGAAAGCCATAAATACTGCTGTGTCTGATGTAAAGAAAAGTATCCAACAAACTTTTAGGAAATAGGTAGTTATCAGTGTACAATGGCTTTATGTTGGACAAGCTCAGTCCTGGGGAGAGTAAGGACAAGAATTCTATCTAGAGGATAGGACCAGTCATGGAAAACAATAAAATTATTCACTTGATATCAGATTTTTAAACCTTAAACAATATAGGCCCCACTTGAAAGAAATAAAATTAAGATACACTGACTGCTGAATCCTATAGAAGGGTTAAAAATGTTTTAAACAAAGCTGAAACAGAGATAGTCAATGCTCTTGGCAATATTTCATATCCTTATGCTTAATTTCTAATTAAAAACCATGGTACTGCATTTAGAATGGAAGGTTCTGGCTACAGAGAATACCATACAGACCTCTATTTGCCCCTCCATTCCACAATTTGTCATTTCTTCCTCCATTCTATCCCTAGTCAAAGAGAATGAAAAATCTCATAAATTTTTTTTTATTTTTATGTAGTGTCTAGAAATATCATAAAAGTCCCCTAGAGCCAGTACAATTGAGAAGTTCCAATTTATAATTAAAGTCAAACTTTTGGCTTTAGCAGATCATTCTCTTTGCTTAAAGTAAAAGCACAGATAAAATGATTCATATATTGATTTAGCTCAATTTATTTATCACAAACTATTCACTCTCTACTAAGATATAATAACCTAGGTAAGAAATCAATGCAGATGTGCCTGGTTTATGAATTCATACAAAATTTAATTATACTGTAAATACATTACTAAATTTTGCTAATAAGCCATATTCCAAAGTTTGGTTCCCCTGAATTCTTAAGGGTTTAGTATGGGATTGTGTAAGAGCAAATGTAAATGCAGTCAATAATACTATGACATATCTTAAATGTGTCATAATCCATCATAGTCATTGTATTTTTATAACAATAATCTCTCTGAAGAAATAATGTTGTTCAAGTACTTTCCTTACTTTTCAGTCTTCTAAATGTCGCTCCTATTAGTATAAGTGCTCACTTTGTGTTGTTTACATAACTTATAAGGAAAGCAATGAGACAACCTTCAATCTCCTCGCTGCTCAGTCATCCTCAAATATTCCATCTTTTTCACTAAAAAATGGTTTAAACTTGCTTCCACTTCAGAAAAAAGAAAAAGAAGCAAAGGCCAAAAGTAACTAGGAAGATCACACTATCCATATTAATGCTTTTCAAGTCCATTATCCAATCAAAACTGTTTTTTTTCCCCCACTGGAGGCATCAATCATTTCATCCTCAGAACCTGCAGCCACCAAATATGTCAAATGTTATTTATATAATAATTCTACTATGGAGTAAATTCTTAAGTATACGATATTATTAGTATCTCTGATAATGACTTGTCCAATAATAGGAGGGATAATGTTTACAACTAAATTATTAAATACTACTTTGTATATAATTTATCACAGTCTCTTTAACTTTAAGAATATCCAGCAAGGTAACTTCCATTTATCCTTGGCACTGGTAATGACATGTTGACAACTTCACTTGCTGTATCTGATTTCTTTCTATTGTATAAAAAAGAAATAAGTACAGCTATAAATAATGACTTTCAGACAGGTGAACAATAATAATCAACCAATAGTCATTCAAGAACAAATCTTAATTTTAATTGTGAACAGTGGAAAGCATAGGACTTGAGTAGAACATAAAATATTGATTATAAGATACTCTCATTTCCTGATACATTATTTCATTTAATAAAATATGTATTTTCTTATGATGTATGATTCACAAAATATAGGAGCTTACCCAAGTAAGAAGATGAAATATTTTTGAAGAGAGTACATGAAGGCTACTCCCAATCACATACCCATAACACTCAAAGATGTTCCTCTGCTTAATTTCCATTTCTGTATTTCCATAATGCAATGTGAATAAAAAAAGGAGAAACCTATATTATATTTATTCCTGAATGCTCTTTTTTATAGTGGGGAAGATTATGTCTTTATTTGTTATAAAAGCAGCTGAGGTAAAATTAAAATAAGAATTAGTCACTAGATACATTTAAAGCATAATTGTTAACTGGGTATTTTCTATGTGTCTGTTACTGTGGCTACCCAGATTTTTTTGTTGTTGTTGAAATCTTTTAGGACTGAAAATTGAGAGTCCTAACAAAAGGTACTGAAAAATTTTTAGAAAACTCAGTTCCATTTTTCCAATTCTGTCATTAAAAAGGTGAGCTTTACTAACTCTGTGCTAAACTAAATTGAAAATAGAAGGACAATCTGCAGCAAACTCAAAAAGAAATCTGAGGTATCTATAGAGATCACAGAATTCCCAAAGACAGTGCATATAGTGCAATGCTAACTAAAAGTATTGGCTATGCACATAAGTTTTACGTAGTATAACTGTCAAATAAATCAGCAATTAGGGCTTTGAACTTGACAGAGCTGACCTGGCATATAAAAGCAGAATAAATGGTCACAAAATGATATAAACACAAAGTATATTAAAAAAGCAACATGAAATACACTGATAATTTACATGTTCTTCTTTTATAATATTTTTCCCATTTAGGCCAATTACTTGACAAAACAAATTGCCTCCAAAATTGTTGATTAACTGAATTTTAATTTTTATAAAAAGCATTTTAAATGCATTGATTTCTAAAGTGTTCCATGTAGGTCCAAAGATTATGTAAAAGTAACTCAGAGCCCAACCAACAGGGAAGACTTGAAGTCCCCAACCCAGAAACTGCCTTCTACTAGAGTAACAAAAGAATGTTACATACACAGCCTTAACTTGAAATATAAGTTTCATGAAAATTTTAAGAAACTCTTTCATGGAGTCTATAGTGAAGAAATTTGAAGAAACTCTTTCATGGAGTCTATAGTGAAGAAGAAACAAATTACCTTGTTTCTGAGATAATTTTTCTTAACATTAGGTATATATTTTCATAGCAGTAATTACATGAAGTATATTTTTCTCTGCAAGCCTTTCTGGGAGAGAAAAACAATTGCAATTCAGTAGGGAGAGTTCTTTGGCTAGTAAACAAATAACAAGACAGACAAAAGTAGAAATATGAGTATTCTGTTCCATATTAGCAGAACTCATAAGTTGTGAACAAAAAAAAAGCAAAAGACTACATGAACATATTTTCCAAGCTTGCATTCCTATTTGGGAAAATAACTCTCTGGAAACAAGGCTCCCTGAAAGAGACTGTTGCCATTAAAACTATCAGACAGCAAAATACTGTCACTTCATTCTTGACTGATTCATGGTTTCAGTGATAAAAGCAGAGTACCCCAACCTGCTCACAGCTCTTGTAAAATTGAGAGTGGCAATTCAGGTTCCCTCACACACATATTTTCATACATAAAAGATGTGTCTAAAAAAACAAGGGATTTTTCATTGAATTCCATAACATAAACACCTGCCACAAAATCTTAATTTAGGTATGTGTGCTTTATTTCTACTGTGCTATAGGAAAACTTTTTAGTCTCAAACTTTTAAAAATTGAGTATTTCCCTCAAACAATAGTATCTGGCACTCAGGAATTGGTCAGAACTTTTGCATAACCTTTTACTTCTTTTGAAACATAACTCTTTTGTTTTACATATTTTCCACAAACAAAACTATTCCATGTGATTTTGAGCTGCTGTAAAGTATAACAGTTGATAGTTTTATAAAAATATTCCATCTTTTCATTATTGATAACATCTTTGTTCCTGGTCCATAACTTCAGTCAAAACATTATACATAATAACTTGGGTTAAAGATTTAATATTTCTTTAACAATATGATTGGCATAAACAGTCTAATCCATTAAAATACCTTTCCCAGATCATCCACTTTTTTATCTGCAAGTATTCAGTCCACAAAATCTCAAAGATTGAAGAACTTTTCACAACTATTTTCAAGATGTGAGGTTTGGAGACACTTGCTTTATGCTAATAGGGAATACCTTCCTGTGGATGTAACTTTAAGACTCTCTGTTTTCTCTTGAAAACGGTCTCAGAGAAACATTCACATCAGTGATAAGAAAGACATAACTGAAAAGCAATATTTTCCAAGCATAAATGCTAAATATTAAAATTAATACTAATTTAGCTTGTTCCATTTCCTCTAAAGTTTAGTTTTCATGCACACAAAGATAAAGATATACCCTGCAAAATTTTTCTCCATCATAATATCTCTCAACACTTTCTCATAAAACACATTTACTGTCTACCTTCCTGCCTGCCTGTCTCTCTTTTCAGTCATGGAGTTTTCTGCATTATGCAGGAATTTTGAATTTAATTTCCTGGCTTAGAAACACCTAGACACAATTTCCAATGTCCCTGGTGAATATTTTGATGAGATTCCTTTTTGGGTAGTCTTTGTCTTTCTCCACATTGATGTATCTAATAAAATGCAATGATAACCCAAAAGAAAACAAAGTCTGATGGATTTTGCTATGGTTTACTTTAAAATAAATTTATTTTGCTAAGTTTTTCAGTATATTCATAGGTGATTTTTAAAGACATATGAATGACTGATCACATAGATTATGTTATGGATTAAAAGAGACTTTGTAAAATTTTAGTACCTGTCAGATGTAGTAACACATGCCTTTAATCCTAGTGACTCAGGAGGCTAAGGTAGGTCCACAACTTTGAGTCCAGTCTCAATAATTAAGAACCCCAGCAAGTTAATTAGACCCTGTTTCTAAATAAACAAATAACAAATAAACAAATAAAAGTTATAGATATAGTGCAAGGGCAAAGTACTCTGGATTGAAACTATATCTCACCATTTTTTTTTTTTTTGGACATTAGGAGTGAGGGCTAACATTAATGGATTTGAAGATCCAGGTAATATGAGGCTTGAGAATGATAAGCTTCAGGCACATCTGCATAATGTTATATTCTGAAAGCTTCCCTGTTTTCTCGAAGGGATATGGCATCTTGCTTATAAGTACAAGAAAACAACACATGATACTTTACTAGATCAAACAAAAGCAATGAACACTTTTCATTTAACTTTACTTCATTAGTTGGGGAGAGAAAAATGGAAAAAAAAGAGTGAAGGACTCTGGGTCCAACCCATGATCCTAAGTTGAGCACTTTAGTCTGTATGCTCAATGATGGGGATATAATCAATCTTTGATTTTTGAGGTACTCCACAGAAAACCTCATGTTTATGGAAACTCAATAGATAGATATGTTAAAGAAACTTCAATTGGTAGATTGGAGACAACAGAAAGACATGGAAGGTATTACTTAAAGCTTTTAATTTACTTACCACATGTTAAAATTTAAAAATAACTATACTAAGAAAATACCTCTGAAGGGAAGAGAACCATTTGTCCTTTTGCTCTGGAGAACTGCAATCAAAGCAAGGGGAAGAGAAAAATTAAACCACATAAATGCTAACACTAACATTTTGAAAATTGCTAATCTAAATAAGATGAAAGCAAGACTGTTCTTGTGATGTAGTTTTTCACATGAGCTGTAAGCCTGGAATAATTATGTTCTGGAGACCCTAAGTAAACAATGCCCCATAGGAAACACTGCAGAGTCAATTTGAACTTATGCTAAATTCCTTTGGATGGATCCAAGGGAGATCCATTTTTATTCATTCCTCATATGAACTTGTTTTGTTTTAATTTTAAGAATATTTATAGAATATGAAATGATAATATCTATAGAAATTTGCTTTTGAAAAGAAAATATGATATGGAAAATATAATGGAGAGAAAATATCATGGGAAAAATTATGATGGAAAAGAATAATGATACAAACACATGTTTTTTTCAACATAGCCTCTAAATCCTCTGGTAACAATTCACCTTCTGTCTGGAACTCTAAGCTCCTTTTTGAGTAATTGTGAATATTCTTTCTAAAACATTCATCAAGGAAATCTAAGGATGTCTACCCTGATTCTCATTTAAGAGAATCAATGTCAAATATTGAAGTCTAGTTCTCTTGTAACATCAGCCTCTAACTTTTCTGTTCATTTTCAATCACTCTACTATCTGGAAATAAGTCCCCATCAAGTTTGAGATCCTGAAGTAAACAAAGTAAGTGCATGTTCTTATTCTTTGTCATTTAAATTTCATTAGATTGTTTTCTACTCTCAAGTTTCTGAATTAGAATGGTGTTTATTTTCTAAGTACAACTGGGTTAATTATGAATGGACTTCTCTGGACATAGGTAGGCCTTCTTCAGTACAAAGATATCTCATCTTTCTACCATGTACTTTATTGTGCTTTTCAGATATTACATCTATTTCCTATTTGGAGGTTTGTAAAACCTGCCTCAAGCATATCTATTAGTTTCATTTTTAAAACATCTCAAATGATTGCTAAAACTTTTAGTAATAAAGAATTTTTAAATCAAGGTACATACTTTTGTAAGAGAGCATCATTGCACACTTAGTACAGTAAAAAATATAGTATAAACATCTTTTATATGCAACAGAAAACCAAAAAATTATGTAACTTACTTTAATGTGCTATTCAAATTGTTGCACTGGACTGGAATCAAATCCACAGTATCTTTGAGGTATGCTTATACTAGGGTCCACTGGGCTATTCCAGAACCCCTTGACACAGACAGCAATCAGAAATCAACTAAACCATTTTCCACTGTCCCTACCTGAAAGACAATCTTTATGTACAGTAAGGGTAGTTGTACATAAAATCATAAACTAGTTGTGCTGTATGAACGAGTATGCTAGCATGCTACACGTGATCTTTAGGTTCACACAGTTCCAGGCTTAAATTCATGGCCCTCCACTTAATAATAGTTGAATTATTAAGTAAAATAAAAAACCATAAAACAGCATGTGATAGGTCAGTAGTGCATTACAGAACTTAGTGGCAAGCCTGATCTTTGTTAGAAGAATAACAGTTTGGGTTAATATAGTTATCTGACTTCAGGACTTTGCCCAGGCAGGTTGGTGGTAATGGGAATAAAATAATAATAAAAATCCTCAAGTGCATGTGATGAACAATAGCTCTTTGAGTGTAAAATGAACACTGGATTTGGGGCGGACAGGTGTGCTTTTGGTATGCTCACCATGAGTCAAAAATCCTTACTGAACACATTCAGATTACTAACATGAATATTCTGTGTTTATACATTTTCCACAATCTCAGGTAGTAATATGACTTGGCAAACTAGTTTTCAACCAAAATCTAAATTTGGATTTCACTGACACATTATACAGGTACCAAATCAAAATTGGAGACACAATTCAGAAAACTTAATATTTTGTAATATTCATTTTATTGGTGTACTAAAAACTATTTTGCTCAAAATATATGTAGTATAAACTATTCAAATATAATTATAATACTTTATAAAATTGCCTCAATAAAGCTTTGTTTTAAAAAGTTGAAAAGACTGATGAGCCTAAAAACTCAATGTGTAAAACAAGCAACAATCCATTAGAAAAAGGGCATTTAGAGGAAGCAGTTTCCTAGAGATCCTACCACACTATTTTATACTCTTATTTCTAAATTTCCTTTCTTCAAGTTGTTTTGGTATTTTCAACCCTTTTAAAATCACTGTCAAAACCAAAGTGACTCCAAGAGTTCCTTATATTGACACATGACTTTCATATGGATTTTAATTCAGAGGTCTATCGGAGAAATATAAGGTGCCTGAGTATTTTGGTTGGATGTGTCTCAAAGGTATTAAAAAAACTCAGAAACAAATGTTTCAAACATTATAGAAACAAAATTTGAATAAAACTTTCCTCTTTTCCCAGATCTTATTTCAGCTGTGGAGTCAGGCAAATAGAGGGAAAGTAGCAGTCTTTACCTTAAAGTGACCAGGTAGCTCACTTTGGGCCAGTCCAAGACAAAAGATGTTACAGAATTGATGTTGTCTTCTTCCATTTCATCCACAGCAGTCCACATATCTGTTAGTTTTATCTTGCTTTTTTTCCATTCAAGTTATTTCATCTAGAAAGATAAAAACAAAACAGGACTTGATATTTTATTTCTTAAATTTTACCAAAACTTCTGTGTTTGTTATGACAAGACATTTTCTAATAATAATGGTCAGAGAATATCTCATGGTGTTTATCTTCAGTGCCTAGCAAAGTATGTGCTAATATGGTTGGATATCTAGATCCAGAAAGTCCTTCACAATATCTGGGGAACAATTTTAACCTCAAACCTGTGTTTATGGTAGCTTTATTTTTTAATTTTTTAACCTAGTTATTTTTATTTTTCTATATGCTGAGTATTTGGATCAAACACCGAGTTAAAATTTACTGTGGTTATAAATATTCATAAATTATTTGCAACTGGCTTACTTTCAAAGACTTAAGTTATTGGAATTACCATCATTTATTAAAGTATTTACAAATATATCTTATGGCAGATGTTCTAAAAATATTCAACTTAAGAGTAATTTATCATACATTTTCAGCTCTATTGTAACCAAGATTGTTACCATTGTAACTTTAGAAGAGTAGGTTGTTTTAAATTTTACTTCTTATGATTTCATTGACCTTTATCCCCTATATTCTGGCAAAAAAACCTGAAAAACTATGGCCTAAAAGAGTCTAAACTAAATTGGAAAAGAAAAAAGCAGAAAAATAGAGCTGACACAATCATTTTTTATCTTTGAGAAACTTAAAAGTAACCTACTTGTTAAGATTATCAGTAAAACTGCTTTTTTTGGTAGAAGTGTTAATGAAAGCTGTTTGATTTAGGATGTATATTGTTTGAATTAGGTGCTATTAATATTGGTTTCCCCATTAAAGGCAACATACTGGGGCTGGGGAGATAGCTCAGTTGGTAGAGTGCCTGCCTCGCAAGAACAAGACCCTGGGTTCAATCCCCAGCAATGCAAAAAATAAATAAATAAATAAATAAATAAATAAATAAATAAATAAATAAAAAGGCAACATATTGGAAACCTTCAGAGACACTGTAAGTCTACATAGTAGATATTGTGCTCCTTCAGCTCCTACTGCTAGATGGGAAGACACAAAAACAACATGAACAAAACAAGGGAACAAAGTGCATCAAACAAACCAAGATCTCCAATAATAGATTTTATTGACAAAACAATAGAAAAAATGACAGAGAAGGAATTTAGAATATACACAGTTAAACTGATTTATAACAAAGAATGATGGAAGCAGTGAAATCAGTAATAATTCAAGAAGGTGAAATATAATTTTGATAAAAAACTAGAAATTCTGAAAAGAAATCAGTTGGAATTCCTTGAAATGAAGGAATCAACAAACCAAATTAGAAGCTCACTGGAAAGTATCACCAACACACTAGACCACTAGGAAGACAGGTTATGAAAACAAAATGTATAGACTTGACAATAAAGTGGGAAATTCAGTAAGAAACCATGAATGGAACTTCCAAGAATTATGAGATAACATGAAAAGACCAAATTTAAAATTTATCAGGATAGATAAAGGCATGGAGATACAAATTAAAGAAATCACAATCTTCTCAGAAATCCCTCAAACTTAAAGAATGAAATGAAAAATCAAATAAA